>NW_021258652.1:10257-12594 GCF_002162155.2 Triticum dicoccoides | reverse complement strand
AGGAGTACTTGTTTTTTGAACACATGCTAATCAAAGGTCTATCGCGTTACTTTTTAATATTTTTTGTTTTTTTGAACACATGTTAATTGGCTTGAAAGAAGGTCTATCATGTTACGTCATGACATCTTCCCAAAAAAAGTGATATGAATTTTGTCAACCTATAAGGCATGTCTATCAAATTACTTGTTCTCGAATTAACCTCTATGTCTGGCTGAGTACTTGTTTTTTGAATGCATGTTAATCGTAGGTCTATCGCGCTATTTATGGTATTTTTTGTTTTTTGAACACATGTTAATTGCCTGGAAAGAAGGTCTATCATGTTACTTCATGACATCTTTCCAAAAAAAGGGATATGACTTTTGTCAACCCATAAGGCATGTATGTCAAATTAACCTCGAGGTACTTGTTCTTGAATTAACATCTGGGTCTTGCATGAGTACTTGTTTTTTGAACACATGTTAATCGAAGGTCTATCGCCTTACTTTTTGAAAAAATTTGTTTTCTGAACACATGTTAATTGGCTTGAAAGAAGGTCTATCGTGTTACTTCATGACATCTTTCTAAAAAAGTGATATGACTTTTGTCAACGTAAAAGGCATGTCTGTCAAATTAACCTCGAGGTACTTGTTCTCGAATTAACCACTGGGTCTTGTTGGAGTACCTGGCTTTCTAACACATGTTAATCGAACGTCTCTCACGTTACTTTTTGATATTTTTTTGAACACATGTTAATTGGCTTGAAAGATGGTTGATAGAGGCGAGGGTCCCGATCTTTCGATGAGATGATAACTATCGATTTGGTGGAGACGACTTTGACGATCCGACTACAAACGTGCACGACGTTGCGCCTTAGCAATCGCCAAACCAATCTCCTGAGGTTACTGACGATGCTGGAAGCGTGGTCAGCCTGACCACGAAGGTCTATTCCTGCTAGCAATCGAAGAACGAGCAAGAATATGATAAAGCAATCTGAATATTGCAAATATATATGAAGTATTGATAATGGTGGGGATCCGGAAGCGGTCTTGGTCTGGTCGTTGGACACAAACGAAGTACACGAAGTTGCAACGGCTAACTTTTAACTAAACAAATCCCAAGGAAAAAGCTACTAGATGGATCTACTTATATAGGAGCAAAGGGTGGCGGCCAAGGAGGTGGGAGGACGTCCCAAGGCAGCCTAAAACTAACCCTAGGTCGTACAAGGCTCATGGGCCCAAGTGGAGGTGATGCAACACCTTTGGGCTTGTAGTTTGACTCGGATTCTGCTGCAACGTCAGATTGTTTCATCCGTAACTCAACGCTCCGGACGAATTTGAAGGTCAATCCAATTGGGTTGGAAAGAGCACGAAATCTAGTTTCCAACAAAAAAAGAATCACCCAATTCGGAGTCCGTATGAAAAAGTTGTTGGCGTTTTGAGTCAGGTATGTCTGTGCAATCCGAATCTGAATCCAGAAAGTGAGAGACTTGGACTCTATCTTCTCTTGGCACAAAAGTGACGTGAGAGGACTTTTTGAACACAACCTAAACTTCTCCTTTTCCCTTATCTTCATATGTGGATTGTACAAATGTCCCATACACCTGCAATTAGACAAAACACAAAAGTGTGTGAAGTATTTTTGTTCCGAATAACATAAATAGATTATTGAATAGCTTGCATTAGAAATCACCTGACAAATATGCATGTATGCAATATTTTTGGTCGTATCCAAGGTAGTCATGTCCTCATCATCCTCCCCTTTTTGAAAACAAAGCCGTCCTCGGCGTTGCTTAATCTGAAATGTGGCTAACAAAAGAGACAAGGTGTACATGTTGTATATGTATATGTCATCCAGTTTAACTTCCCTTGATTTTTGCACGTATGACACATGTATACATGAGTAACTTTCATAGTTCATAAAAACTAAAGCCAAAAAATTATCACAAGAAGTAGAAGGCATGAAAATATTAGAACTCAGTTTGCAGATATAAGTGAAGCTCTTATTCATTTCAAAAGATTCGCAATGTTCATCCTTAAACCATCCCAACTTTGGTGAATAAACCTTACTTGCATCAAATTTACATGCTACAACATGCTTAAATAAGCAAACATGCAATAAGTCATTGGACACAGAATCACCACCAAGATTGGAGGCCATATCAAAATGATTAAACATTAGTTCTTTTGCATCAACAATTAATTCAATGGGTGCACTCAAAATTGTTGATATTTCAGTTGTTTGATCACTCTCTAAAATAGGTGGTGTGCTCAAATCAATAGGTAACTCAATACATGACGCAGTCAAGTTAACTAGGCATGCATCATTCTCATGTGAAGTTATATCATCAATATCTTTACT
>NW_021258652.1:3859-9775 GCF_002162155.2 Triticum dicoccoides | reverse complement strand
GCTTGGTAGTAAGCATGAACAGTGTTGTTGCCTTGTTTAAATTGTTCAAATTTGCGAAGCAATTCACGACGATAATAAGGAGGGAAAAATTGTTTTCTCAGTACAGCTTTCAAAACTTTCCAAGTTGTGGGTTGGTTATCAATGTTTTTCTTACAATGTACACTCCACCAAACAGAAGCAAAATCAGTAAATGCTCTAGTGGCTGCTCGCACTCGCTCAAGTTCAGAAAAGTCATGGTGACTAAAAACTTGTTCTACTTCAAGCTCCCAAGCTAGATAAGTAGTAGGATTAAATCTACCCTCAAATGATGGTAAAAAGATAACCTGACCATGTGCTTGTGTGTGTTGTCCCAACTCTCGTGATGGTGAAGATGTGTCTGTCGTCCAAGAACTTCTATCTTCGGAACCTGTCATGATTAGTAGAAACAAGAAACAAAATTCAAGAATAATGTTCCTATGAACTACTAGGGTGTGGTGGTAAAGCACTCACAGTAAAGCAAATATCAATATCTTACAAGTTCTTACCAAGCAGCAGGTGGTGACAGGCAACCAGCGGTGTCAAATAACTCTGAAGATTGTGTAAAGTGATTGCCAGGGGAACGTACGTATACACGGTGTAGAAATATGTGGAGCTGGGTTGGCTATATATGATAGCAAAAGATTAGCAATAATCAATTCAGAGATGCGATGTTGAATAAACGCTCAACGACGGTACCGTGCTGGTCCTAGGCTAGACCGAACTAGAGACGCAAGCCTAGAACACTAATGAGGTCATGTCGTAGCACAACTAGCATCAATGAAGGATACTAAGTAGCTCTGGACAGCAAGATATAAGTGAAGATCACAACGGCAGTAAAGATAATGATGTGAAACAACAACCAAGCAGGATATATCAACAACTTTGTGATAGAGGCAAAGGTGTCCCGTCTTTCGATGAGATGATGGATATCGCTTTGGTGGAAGTCGACTTTGACGATCCGACTACGAACGTGCGAGGACGTCGCGCCTTAGCAATCGCTAAACCAACTCCGAGAGGTTATTGACCACGCCGGAGCACGATCAACCTAACCACGAGGGTCTGTTTCCTGCAAGCAAACGAAGAACAAGCAAGAATCTGAGATTGCAATCTGGATATTGCGAATATAAGATGAAAGCTTTATTGATCAAGGTGGGGTTCTGTGACGCCTTTGTCTGGTCGTTGAACACAAACGAAGTACGCGAAGTTGCAGCTATGGCGAACTTTAATCTAAACAAAACCCCAGCAAAAAGCTACTAGATGGATCTACTTATATAGGAGCAAGGGGTGGCGGCCAAGGAGGTGGGAGGACGTCCAAAGGCAGCCTGAAACTAACCCTAGGTCGTACAAGGCTCATGGGCCCAAGTGGAGGTGATGCAACACCTATGGGCTTGTAGTTTGACTCGGATTCTGCTGCAACGTCAGATTGTTTCGTCTGTAACTCAACGCTCTGGACGAATTTGAAGATGAATCCAATTGGGTTGGAAAGAGCACAAAATCTAGTTTCCAACAAAAAAAGAATCACCCAATTCGGAGTCCGTATGAAAAAGTTGTTAGCGTTTTGAGTCAGGTATGTCTGTGCAGTCCGAATCTGAATCCAGAACGTGAGAGACTTGGACTCTATCTTCTCTTGGCCCAAAAGTGACGTGAGAGGACTTTTTTAACACAACCTAAACTTCTTCTTTTCCCTTATCTTCATATGTGGATTGTACAAATGTCCCATACACCTACAATTAGACAAAACACAAAAGTGTGTGAAGTATTTTTGTTCTGGATAACATAAATAGATTATTGAATAGTTTGCACTAGAAATCACCTGACAAATATGCATATATGCAATATTTTTGGTCATATCCAAGGTAGTCATGTCCTCATCACTTTGTCTCCAACTTTCCTCTGAAAAAGTTTGTGCCGATTTTTTTGATTTTTTTAAGAATGGTATTGACTCAAGCCTTCAAACACAAATGGAATCACTCAATCCCGAGTTGATATGAGGAGTCAAAAAATTCGAAAACTGGCCTGAAGAACTGGAATAAGCTGTGTTCATGAACTTTGGAGGGCAAAAAGACCTATTTAGAAGCCGATTTTGAGGTGCCAAATATTGAACTAGCTTCTTCAACTATTTAGATGCGGCTCATTGCTAGCTTTCGTTTGAGTACTCGCGGAGGCAAAACGGACTTCGTATGAGGAAGTTATGCCTGTTTTACTGAACAGTGCACAAAACAGATTCCAATCCGAATTCAACTACGAGATTGAGTCTAAAAAGATCCAAATTTTGTTTTTTTTCTTCTCTCTTTTTTTTCCTCTCACTTTTTTCTTTCTCTCCTTTTTTCTCTTTTTTTATCGTTTTTTTCTCTCTTTTTTTTCTCCCTCTTTCCAAAACAAACTAGATAAGATGCAGTTTGGATCAAGCGAAGATGTGAACGATCTCAACTATTATTATGACAATCAATGGTGGGTAGCACGTGGTGGAAATTGATGGATGGGTGGTGGACAGCGGAAGAGATAATGATGCAGCGGTGGCGTGACGAATGTGAACAGAACTCGAAACTCTAAACGAACTAGACACTAAGACCAGCAACTCGACACGACAATGCAACCGATAATTCAACTATGCAAGCAATGAAAAGAAAATTGCAAAGGCTCAGGCTGGCTTGGACCAAGGATGAATAGATCTAACTCTTTTTTGTGGCTTTTTCTTGGACAATTGGTAAAAAAATAAATCTAATCTAGGAAAACTGGAAATTCTCACCGAGCAACCTGAAAACTGATACCACTTGATAGAGGCGAGGGTCCCAATCTTTCGATGAGATAATAACTATCGATTTGGTGGAGACGACTTTGACGATCCGACTACAAACATGCACGACGTTGCGCAGCAATCGCTAAACCAATCTCCTGAGGTTACTGACGATGCTGGAAGCGCGGTCAGCCTGACCACGAAGGTCTATTCCTGCTAGCAATCGAAGAACGAGTAAGAATATGATAAAGCAATCTGAATATTGCAAATATATATGAAGTATTGATAATGGTGGGGATCCGGAAGCGATCTTGGTCTGGTCGTTGGACACAAACGAAGTACACGAAGTTGCAATGGCTAATGTTTAACTAAACAAATCCCAAGGAAAAAGCTACTAGATGGATCTACTTATATAGGAGCAAGGGGTGGCGGCCAAGGAGGTGGGAGGACATACCAAGGCAGCCTAAAACTAACCCTAGGTCGTACAAGGCTCATGGGCCCAAGTGAAGGCGATGCAACACCTTTGGGCTTGTAGTTTGACTCGGATTTTGCTGCAACGTCAGATTGTTTCATCCGTAACTCAACGCTCCGGAAGAATTTGAAGGTGAATCCAATTGGGTTGGAAAGAGCACGAAATCTAGTTTCCAACAAAAAAAGAATCACCCAATTCGGAGTCCGTATGAAAAAGTTGTTGGCGTTTTGAGTCAGGTATGTCTGTGCAGTCCGAATCTGAATCCAGAACGTGAGAGACTTGGATCTTCTCTTGGCCCAAAAGTGACGTGAGAGGACTTTTTGAACACAACCTAAACTTCTCCTTTTCCCTTATCTTCATATGTCGATTGTACAAATGTCCCATACACATGCAATTAGACAAAACACAAAAGTGTGTGAAGTATTTTTGTTCTGGATAACATAAATAGATTATTGAATAGCTTGAATTAGAAATCACCTGACAAATATGCATGTATGCAATATTTTTGGTCGTATCCAAGGTAGTCATGTCCTCATCAATGCTATGTGATGCTACTTGGAGGACTTCAGTCTACTCTCTTCTACATGCTGCAAGACGGAGGCTGCCAGAAGCGTAGTCTTCGAAAGGACTAGCTATCCCCCCTTATCCCGGCTTTCTGCAGTTCAGTCCACATATAATAGCCTTATTCCAGTTGATACCAATGCATACATATGTAGTGTAGCTCCTTGCTTGCGAGTACTTTGGATGAGTACTCACGGTTGCTTTCTCCCTCTTTTCCCCCTATCCCTTCTACCTGGTTGTCGCAACCAGATGCTGGAGCCCAGGAGCCAGACGCCACCTTCGACGGCGACTCCTACTACACCGGAGGTGCCTACTACTACGTGCTGCCCGCTGACGGCGACCAGGAGTAGTTTAGGAGGATCCCAGGCAGGAGACCTGCGCCTCTTTCGATCTGTATCCCAGTTTGTGCTAGCCTTCTTAAGGCAAACTTGTTTAACCTATGTCTGTACTCAGATATTGTTGCTTCCGCCGACTCGTCTATGATCGAGCTCTTGTATTCGAGCCCTCGAGGCCCCTGGCTTGTAATATGATGCTTGTATGACTTATTTTATTTGTAGAGTTGTGTTGTGATATCTTCCCGTGAGTCCCTGATCTTAATCGTACACGTTTACGTGTATGATTAGTGTACAATCAAATCGGGGGGCGTTACAAGTTGGTATCAGAGCCGACTGCCTGTAGGAATGCCCCTTCCAACTCCTTGGCCGAAGTCGAGTCTAGAGTTTGCAAAACTTTTACTAACATGGCTGTGTGGCTTACATGCCCACGTCGCCAATGGATGGTATTAAGATCTTTTATTCCTCGACCTGTACTCTGGGACTCTAATCTCTCCCCTATTCGGGTTAAATGATTTTGCTAAAAGGACTAACTTTAGGTTCTCGTAAATACTTTCTCCCGGAGAGCCCCTCACTCCAGATGATCGCTTGCTGCACCAGAAGATTCCGAAGATACTCTCCGAGGTTTTCCCGAGACCCTTGTGCCCACCGACTTTGTAATACCCTACCACCGGTATACCCTTATGGATAACTACCTACAATTGTCGTTCATACCTTCATTATCAGTTGCTCTTGTTATTACGAGATGCCCTAAATTGCTCTCCTTGTTCCAAAAATCCATTAAGCTTACTATCTTGCTGTTCTTTGTCACCTGAATACCCCTATGGATAATTCTCGCACTTATCAAGTATCCGTTCATCCCTAGTTGTTCGTATGTTTCATAAGATACTCTAAAATACTACCCGACCTCCTGAACATCCTCTTCGAACTATTGCTCTACAAATACATGTATGCTTACATTATGGGTGCTCCCATATCACTAGCAATATTCACTAGTATCTTTTAAGACTGTCATTTTGATCCTATTGATTCAACATGTGTGCGAATGCACACAATCATCAATCTACCCTTCTAAATTATCTTTCCGGCTTAGACGTCATTTTGAA
Source organism: Triticum dicoccoides (assembly GCF_002162155.2). Lineage (NCBI taxonomy): Eukaryota > Viridiplantae > Streptophyta > Magnoliopsida > Poales > Poaceae > Triticum > Triticum dicoccoides. The sequence continues at coordinate 4,549 of NW_021258652.1, read as the reverse complement.
CCTGAACTGGTTCTCGACCAAACAAATTGCCGTCGATTGTGCCCCTAAGTCTACTCAACTTATCCATCCTTACTCAGAGCGTTTGTTTCTGAGACCTTAATTTGGAAGTCATAACTCCTTTGCATTTGAGCTTGGATTAGTCAGTTGTTCCATAAACTGATCTCCTTGCATTCCTTCTTCCTCTGGTTGAGTACTGATGCTCACATCAGAACCCTGGTGGACCACGAGATCCTTTGTTGGATTTTATTCGATAGCGTCCTTCATATTCTATAAGCTTGTGAGCCTTTCCTCGGATACATAAAGATTTTGGTAAATTGTATCCTCTGTTTTCTCAACCATGCTCTGTTTTCGAGCTGGTGGTATTCACGATTGAAGCTTGTGGTATATGTTTCCACGATACCCTGACGGGTTGAACCTATGCCTTCCCCAAACGGTATGAACCCGAAAGTTTTCGCGAGTCATACTCTTCTGTTGCTCCGCCAGATAGAATTTCTACACTACAGCCTCATCAAAAGCGAGAAGTAAAATGAAAGGTTATGCATTGAAGAAGTGGGAGTCGACCTGGAGCCCTTGCGTTCATGCCCATGGACCCAATGTGGAACTTTTCTTTGAAGCTTCTTGTAAATGATAATAATCCCCTTATTATAAGTTTGTCCTGTATCTATGTTTGGTCCTTTACAATCATGGTTC
>NW_021258652.1:0-2729 GCF_002162155.2 Triticum dicoccoides | reverse complement strand
CCAAGGAGGTGGGAGGACATACCAAGGCAGCCTAAAACTAACCCTAGGTCGTACAAGGCTCATGGGCCCAAGTGAAGGCGATGCAACACCTTTGGGCTTGTAGTTTGACTCGGATTTTGCTGCAACGTCAGATTGTTTCATCCGTAACTCAACGCTCCGGAAGAATTTGAAGGTGAATCCAATTGGGTTGGAAAGAGCACGAAATCTAGTTTCCAACAAAAAAAGAATCACCCAATTCGGAGTCCGTATGAAAAAGTTGTTGGCGTTTTGAGTCAGGTATGTCTGTGCAGTCCGAATCTGAATCCAGAACGTGAGAGACTTGGATCTTCTCTTGGCCCAAAAGTGACGTGAGAGGACTTTTTGAACACAACCTAAACTTCTCCTTTTCCCTTATCTTCATATGTCGATTGTACAAATGTCCCATACACATGCAATTAGACAAAACACAAAAGTGTGTGAAGTATTTTTGTTCTGGATAACATAAATAGATTATTGAATAGCTTGAATTAGAAATCACCTGACAAATATGCATGTATGCAATATTTTTGGTCGTATCCAAGGTAGTCATGTCCTCATCAATGCTATGTGATGCTACTTGGAGGACTTCAGTCTACTCTCTTCTACATGCTGCAAGACGGAGGCTGCCAGAAGCGTAGTCTTCGAAAGGACTAGCTATCCCCCCTTATCCTGGCTTTCTGCAGTTCAGTCCACATATAATAGCCTTATTCCAGTTGATACCAATGCATACATATGTAGTGTAGCTCCTTGCTTGCGAGTACTTTGGATGAGTACTCACGGTTGCTTTCTCCCTCTTTTCCCCCTATCCCTTCTACCTGGTTGTCGCAACCAGATGTTGGAGCCCAGGAGCCAGACGCCACCTTCGACGGCGACTCCTACTACACCGGAGGTGCCTACTACTACGTGCTGCCCGCTGACGGCGACCAGGAGTAGTTTAGGAGGATCCCAGGCAGGAGACCTGCGCCTCTTTCGATCTGTATCCCAGTTTGTGCTAGCCTTCTTAAGGCAAACTTGTTTAACCTATGTCTGTACTCAGATATTGTTGCTTCCGCCGACTCGTCTATGATCGAGCTCTTGTATTCGAGCCCTCGAGGCCCCTGGCTTGTAATATGATGCTTGTATGACTTATTTTATTTGTAGAGTTGTGTTGTGATATCTTCCCGTGAGTCCCTGATCTTAATCGTACACGTTTACGTGTATGATTAGTGTACAATCAAATCGGGGGGCGTTACAAGTTGGTATCAGAGCCGACTGCCTGTAGGAATGCCCCTTCCAACTCCTTGGCCGAAGTCGAGTCTAGAGTTTGCAAAACTTTTACTAACATGGCTGTGTGGCTTACATGCCCACGTCGCCAATGGATGGTATTAAGATCTTTTATTCCTCGACCTATACTCTGGGACTCTAATCTCTCCCCTATTCGGGTTAAATGATTTTGCTAAAAGGACTAACTTTAGGTTCTCGTAAATACTTTCTCCCGGAGAGCCCCTCACTCCAGATGATCGCTTGCTGCACCAGAAGATTCCGAAGATACTCTCCGAGGTTTTCCCGAGACCCTTGTGCCCACCGACTTTGTAATACCCTACCACCGGTATACCCTTATGGATAACTACCTACAATTGTCGTTCATACCTTCATTATCAGTTGCTCTTGTTATTACGAGATGCCCTAAATTGCTCTCCTTGTTCCAAAAATCCATTAAGCTTACTGTCTTGCTGTTCTTTGTCACCTGAATACCCCTATGGATAATTCTCGCACTTATCAAGTATCCGTTCATCCCTAGTTGTTCGTATGTTTCATAAGATACTCTAAAATACTACCCGACCTCCTGAACATCCTCTTCGAACTATTGCTCTACAAATACATGTATGCTTACATTATGGGTGCTCCCATATCACTAGCAATATTCACTAGTATCTTTTAAGACTGTCATTTTGATCCTATTGATTCAACATGTGTGCGAATGCACACAATCATCAATCTACCCTTCTAAATTATCTTTCCGGCTTAGACGTCATTTTGAACCTGAACTGGTTCTCGACCAAACAAATTGCCGTCGATTGTGCCCCTAAGTCTACTCAACTTATCCATCCTTACTCAGAGCGTTTGTTTCTGAGACCTTAATTTGGAAGTCATAACTCCTTTGCATTTGAGCTTGGATTAGTCAGTTGTTCCATAAACTGATCTCCTTGCATTCCTTCTTCCTCTGGTTGAGTACTGATGCTCACATCAGAACCCTGGTGGACCACGAGATCCTTTGTTGGATTTTATTCGATAGCGTCCTTCATATTCTATAAGCTTGTGAGCCTTTCCTCGGATACATAAAGATTTTGGTAAATTGTATCCTCTGTTTTCTCAACCATGCTCTGTTTTCGAGCTGGTGGTATTCACGATTGAAGCTTGTGGTATATGTTTCCACGATACCCTGACGGGTTGAACCTATGCCTTCCCCAAACGGTATGAACCCGAAAGTTTTCGCGAGTCATACTCTTCTGTTGCTCCGCCAGATAGAATTTCTACACTACAGCCTCATCAAAAGCGAGAAGTAAAATGAAAGGTTATGCATTGAAGAAGTGGGAGTCGACCTGGAGCCCTTGCGTTCATGCCCATGGACCCAATGTGGAACTTTTCTTTGAAGCTTCTTGTAAATGATAATAATCCCCTTATTATAAGTTTGTCCTGTATCTATGTTTGGTCCTTTACAATCATGGTTC
>NW_021258651.1:0-508 GCF_002162155.2 Triticum dicoccoides | reverse complement strand
TATGTGAAATCTCTCTTCCTTCAATATTCTTTCATGAATTGTTCAAATGACCAATACAATGCTTGCTATCCTTCAATAAATTTACAACCTCTACTTCTTGGATGTGAAGCCATTACTCCCCATGGGATAAGCAAATGAGACATATACAAATTCAGATTTATGACATTCAACTCATTCAACCATTTACTCATAGGATATAAGTGAAGCACACGAGTAAATGACAAACTACTCCAAAAAGATATAAGTGAAGAACAATGAGTAGCTAAATAATTACGTAACTATGTGAAGACTCTCTCTCATTAAAGAATTTCAGATCTTGGTATTGTATTCAAACAGCAAGCAAAACAAAATAAAATGACTTTGCAAGGATAGCACAACTCAAGTGAAGAAGCAAAAACTTAGGCTCAACCGATACTAACCGATTATTGTTGAAGAAGAAAGGTGGGATGCCTACCGGGGCATCCCCAAGCTTAGATGCTTGAGACTTATTGAAATATTATCTTGGGGT
>NW_021258650.1:0-1160 GCF_002162155.2 Triticum dicoccoides | reverse complement strand
CGTTTGAACTCCACTTCAAGAATGGAACGATCAGTATTTAAAGCCCGGCTGATGAGAAACTGTCAAATAATTGTTAATCTAAAATTGTAGACAAGATACTAAGCCAATCATTCTGTAGCTTTGATAATTTGGCTCCTTTAGATTGATATTCCAGAACATTTTCTGCAACATCATTACCAATCTTGATAACAACAACGAATTTAAGTAAGCACATAGTACTCTTTCCATTTAATTTGTCTACCATAGTATGTTTAGATGAAATCCATTTATCATAGTTATTAAGGAGTATCGTCCACTTGTCGAGTGTGTGAGGACCCAAGGAATGTTTAGTGCTTTGTCCATTGTTCACTTGACTGCATGATCTATTACTCCCACTGATCCATATTAGTTGTTGTTGAAATGGATGTATCTAGACGTATATCAATGTTAGATACATCTGTTTGAGCGATAAGTAATATTGATCAAAGGGAGTATCAATTTTATACAATGCTCTAAGACCAATCGGCAGAATAAGTTCAATTTCATCATTTTCTATTTATGTACCTGTTCATTCATGTTGATGATCTGCACAAAGAAAAGAGCATGACAACCTCCATCTTGATTGTATGATCTCGTTCGTTCTTATTTTTTAGACTGTAGGTACATATTTGAGCTAGTTTGGTACACTAATAAGAAAGTTCAAACCTAAGAAACGATAAGACTATCGTTTGTCTTCATGGACTTCACCTTTATGTTTTCAAGACTTTTGTTCCTGTCCAAATATTACACGGTCGCATAATTCTTCCCTAACTTGCATATGCTATCCAAGCCACATAATCCTTCCTTGACATGCAGATGCTATCTAAGCATTTGTTTTCTAATAGAGATAAATAACTTTTTCACTAAATCAATAAGAGCGGCACAAAGTCTAGGTCCCTGTCTCGATGGAAGACGGAAGGAGGGGAAGGAGAGCAGATGTTGTGGTCATATATTTTGATGTAACACATGGCAAGTAGTGTATGCCCATTGAAATATGTCGACGATATGTATAAAAGTTTCAACAAAAATATCATTTAATCATTATGGCAGATGTTTATATGATTGTTAGCTGATAGAGCATTTGTTGTGATGTTGCTGGAAGCATCGTGTATGGCAAAGGCAGATCCCGTTGTAGTGATGAG
>NW_021258649.1:0-759 GCF_002162155.2 Triticum dicoccoides | reverse complement strand
AAAGTCGTGCTAGTTGAGTAATTGTGAATTTGAGAAATGCTTGTGTTGAAGTTTGCAAGTCCCGTAGCATGCACGTATGGTTAAAGTTGTGTAACAAATTTGAAACATGAAGTGTACCTGGCTTGTGCATCCTTATGAGTGGCGGTCGGGGACGAGCGATGGTATTTTCCTACCAATCTATCCCCCTAGGAGCATGCGCGTAGTACTTGATTTTTGATGACTTCTAAATTTTTGCAATAAATATATGAGTTCTTTTGACTAATGTTGAGTCCATGGATTATACACACTCTCACCTTTCCGCCTTTGCTAGCCTCTTCGGTACCGTGCATTGCCCTTTCTCACCTTGAGAGTTGGTGCAAACTTGGCCGATGCATCCTAACCCCATGATACGATATGCTCTATCACACATAAACCTCCTTATATCTTCCTCAAAACAGCCACCATACCTACCTATCATGGCATTTCCATAGCCATTCCGAGATATATTGCCATGCAACTTCCATCATCATCATCATGACATACTTTACTTTTGTCATATTGCCATTGCATGATCATGTAGTTGACATCGTATTTGTGGCAAAGCCACCATGCATTATTTTTCATACATGTCACTCTTGATTCATTGCACCATCCCGGTACACCGCCGGAGGCATTCATATAGAGTCATATATTGTTCTAAGTTTCGAGTTGTAATCCTTATGTTGTAATCAATAGAAGTGTGATGATCATCATTATTAGAGCATTGCCCAAACAAAAAAA
>NW_021258648.1:0-20146 GCF_002162155.2 Triticum dicoccoides | reverse complement strand
TGACGTCACTATGACGTCAGGCTGGCGCATTAATTCAATTACTGGATTTATTAATAATCAGGAAATTCCAGAAAATTGTATAAACTTCAATAATTCATAGAAAATTAACCGTAACTCCAAATTAAATAATTTATATATGAAAAATTATCAGAAAAATTCAAGGAATCCATCTGTACCATTTTAGAACAACTTATAGCTGCTGTTTAGCACAAATCAATTAAATGGCATTTGAATAATCACATATGGAGTTTGAATTTGAATCTTGTATTCAAACCAACTTCATTTAATCTGTTGCTAGTTGCATTAGCCCAAAACACATTCTTTTTGCCATGTCATGATCATGCATCATATTGTGCATTGCATTGATTGTGTTCCCTTCTGTGTTGCCGGTATTGTCCCCTCTCGATAGACGTGATATCGATGACGTGATCGTTGACACTGATGAAGAGCTATGTTATCTTCAGAAGTGCCAGGCAAGCAAAACCCCCTTGTTCATTCCGATACAATCCTACTCTCTCGCTCCTGCTCTCTTTTACTGCATTAGGACAACAACGATTCATCTGTTACCTGCTGCGGTAGCTGAAACCCTTTATCCTTTGCATGACCTGTCATTCCACAGTAAATACATGAAACCCACTAGTATGAGTAGGAATTGTTTGAGCCCTGTTGTGCCTACTCATTCATGCTTGTTTGTCATGCCTGCTACTGCTTAGAGTTGAGTCAGGTCTGATTCATCGGGGATGAATCAGAGGCGTGTGAACATGTCCTACTGTGTGTGAGCTAAGTGTGTGAACACGATTTGGTAAAGGTAGCGGTGAGAGGCCATGTAGGAGTACATGGTGGGTTGTCTCATTGCAGCCGTCCTCAGGAACTGAGTTCTGTGTTTGTGATCCATGATTCAGCTACTACCATACATTGGGCCCTGAAATATGACCCCGCTCGACTTCTTATTCACCCTTGTCCTCTGTCCAGGAGTTGCAAGTAGTTTCTGGTGTTTGTAGTATGCTGGAGGCCGTGGACAGCGCTGACCGTAGGGGTGGGCTGTGATGCGGTAGGCACGTGGCCGGGTATACCGGGCGCCCGTTTGGTGTCACAGAACCCTGTTCACATCGTTTGGGGCTGTGAGCGAAACTCCGGCCGGATCTCCTCATGGATGGAACCCGAATAGGCGATAAACCTGGACTAGAGACTTGAGTGTTTAGGTAGGTCGTGGTCTACACCCACGTCGGCTTTCGCTTGAAGTCTGCCGAGCACATGTCGTGTGCAGACGCTAAGTGGTGGAAACATGTATGAAGAAGTACACCCATGCAGGGTTAATATCATCTATTTGAATAGCCGTGTCCGCGGAAAAGGACTTCTGGGTTGCTTATATCAGTTCATAGACAAGTGAAAGTGGATACTTTAAAATGCGCAAGATAAGCGTGAGTGCTATGGATGGTGTTCTCGTAGGGAGACGGGAGCGGATCCATAGTGGTGTATTGATATGGTGAATATGTGGACTCGTGTGCGCCACCTCAAAAGAGTTACTTGCAGTTGTAGTTCAGGATAGCCACCGAGTCAAAGCTGGCTTGCTGCAGTTAAACCCCACCATCCCCTTTGTTGATAATGATGCATACGTAAATAGTTCTGATGTAAGTCTTGCTGGGTACATTTGTACTCACGTTTGCCTATTTTATGTTTTTGCAGAGAGACTTCAGTCTCACTAGTATTTCCGCGTGGTCTTCGACGTTTAGCTTGTTACCTCAGCTACGATCTTGTGCCTCGGCAGGATTTGGTAGATAGTCAGGCTTCTCAGCCTTTTTCATTTATAGATGTCTGTACTCAGACATGATAGCTTCCGCTTGTGCTTGATTTGTATGCTCTGAATGTTGGGTCATGAGACCCATGTTTGTAATATCTCGCTCCTCGGAGCCTATTGATAAATTACTTGAGTCGTAGAGTCATGTTGTGATGCCATGTTGTATTTGCACATATCAAGCATATTGTGTGTATGTTATTGAAATGCTTGGTATGTGTGGGATCTGACCATCTTGTTGTTTATCTTTAGTAGCCTCTCTTACGGGGAAATGTCTCCTAGTGTTTCCACCGAGCCATGGTAGCTTGCTACTGCTCCGGAACACTTAGGCTGGCCGACATGTGTCCTTCTTCGTTCCTGTGTCTGTCCCTTCGGGGAAATGTCACGCGGTGAATACCGGAGTCCTGTTAGCCCGCTACAGCCCGGTTCACCGGAGTCCTGCTAGCCCAGTGCTACAGCCTGGATTCACTCGCTGATGACCGACACGTTCGATGCCGGGTCATGGATGCCTGTCCCTGTAAGTCTGTGCCGCTTTGGGTTTACGACTAGCCATGTCAGCCCGGGCTCCTTATCATATGGATGCTAGCGACACTGTCATATACGTGTGCCAAAAGGCGCAAACGGTCCAGGGCAAAGGTAAGGCGACACCCGTGGGAATACCGTGCGTGAGGCCGCAAAGTGATATGAGGTGTTACATGCTAGATCGATGTGGCATTGAGTCGGGGTCCTGACAGCGTTGGTATCAGAGCCTGACTGCCTGTAGGATTACTAAGCCAAACTGGTCGAAGTTGAGTCTAGAAATTCTTTAGTTATATAAGGGAATTGATTGTGGGATGGAACGTAAGGCTCTTTTTTTACTCCTTATACCTTATGCCTTCTGATCTGAGTCATCTTATCTTTCCTGCGGGGATTAAGAACTAGGCTATCTTTTCTTTCTATCAGGATCACGTGTTACTAATCCGTAGACTTATAGATTGTTGGATTTAAGTCTCAGTTCAGTTCTTACTACTTCTGTATGTTAATTGTTGATCTCGAAACCTTGATATTGTGCTTCTGAGTGGTTATGCCACCATTTTTGTGAATGTCTCAAATCTTTTCTGAGCATTTACAGCCGTTATGCTGTCCGAGTCATTCCAGGTTTCTAAACAGTCTGATGCACTTGCAGATTCTTTCCTTCCGTTTCAATGTTCCTTTGGGCCAGATTAACCACACTAATCAGTGAGTTGAGGTACTCTGTTGCCTTGACATTTATGTTGGAGTTACTATTATGACCCTAGGTATTTAGGGAGTCACCTAGTAACCTAGCAACGTTTTGTATTCCCAGTGTGATGATTCTGGCCATCAGTCTCGAAAGCATCCCGTGATGCTACTTAGTAGTAGGTATTCTGTTCCTGGGTTTTTGAACCCGAGATTCACCCTACTTACTTCATGTTGATAGTATTTGCTAGTTCCTTCAGGATATTAGTAATCTTTGCATTAGTCCTCGATGTTCGTGGTATTCTTTTCTTCCAAATACTATGAACCGCTTATGGCAGATGTTCCTCGCTGATCGAAAGATCACATTCAGAGTGCTCTCGATGGGTTCTCGATTCTACATTGTGACTCTGCCAGTTCTACCTTTCTGCATGGGTTATCCGGAAGAAATATGTGGAATTCGTTCGACATGCTAAACCATGCATCCACAACTCAGAAAATCGCATGTTCCTTTGAGTTGCTCTCTTTAGTTGCATTCTGACCCTCGTCTATCAATTGATACCAAGGGTATGCATGCATTCGTTTATCAATGCCTATTACCCTTGTGGTATGTCAAGCCATTCTATTCCGGAATGACTAGGAGAAACAAACTCCAGTACCTCTTCCATATCTAGGATTAGGTCAAAGTAGTTGTACTCTGCAGATCAAGTTGCTAACCCAACTTTTGTTCTGTTCTACCTTGGAGTATTACCATCTTTATATCAAGAATTTCATGAGAATTGTACCACCTTTTGTGAATTCTTGACATAGTGATACTTCTCGCCATCCTTTTTCATTCCTCGGTTCCGTGTTGTCGCAACCGGAACGTCGACAAGTGAATCATGATGTGTGAATTCAATACTCCTAGCAACCTTGTTGCTTGGTAGTTAAAGGATAATAATTTCATTCTTAGCATGTTGGTTAGTGAATCATCATTCTAGGACTGATCGTGCTACCTAGTCCTTATTTCGGTGCACCCTTCGATCGATGAGTTAGGATCTTGTCAAGTCCTCACTCATTTGATCATATCGTCTTGCCCTGAAAGGCAAGATTGTTCTCGAGCTTAGTAACATACCGGTGGTTCGTGATTTTCTGAATATCTTCTCAGAAGTATTACCAGGTTGTCACCTGACTGTTATGTTGAGCTCGTGATCAAGTTGGTTTCTTGTGAACCACCCTTTCTCCAAAAATCTGTGTTGGATATCCCGGAGCTAGTTGGTTAAGCTAGACAACAACTTGGAGAGTTGGAAGATAAAAGCTTGCCTGACTTAGTTCATTCCAAAGGGATATTCTTGTGTAGTGTGTGTTGAAGAAAGATGATATCTTCATCGATTGGTCCTTGTGATCAGTTGCTGGACCTATTGTCTTATCAATCCTTTGATTTGAGTGTGGGCTATCGTCAAATCAAATCAGTACCAACGATGCTCGTAATGTTGTCTTATTCGTGGTTGATCCCTCGAGCATACACCATTATATCTTTTGGGTCTGACCAATGCTATCACTTGTTCACTTAACTATGGAATTCCTTTTAAAAGGAAACCCATATGAATTGTTGTTGTGCCCATCGACAACATCCTTGTCTTCTCCATAATTTTGCTGAACATTAAGCTAGTGTTGGAAACTTTTGAAAGCATTTGTTCATGCTAGCTCATGAAGCATATGTTTGGATGAAGGTTGTGACTTCCTTTAATTCATGTGCATCTGATGCAAGTTGCCGCCGTGGATTCGAGAAAGTCAATGTTGCTTTCTTTGGAATCATTCCAAATCAGTCATGCACACGTGCGAAGAATGCTGTGGTTTGAAGACTTGCAACCTTCAATCTATATGTATCCCTAGCACACCAAGCCACTGATTGATTTGTTCAAGGAGAAGGAGTTCCTTCATAAGAGCTAATCCGGACTTATGAAAGAACTTCGATACCCTCGTTGATGGTTCCCCCTCCTGAACTCGGTAGTGTTTTATTATAAGACTACCACGTGGTCATGCTTGTCTGGGACCACGTGTTCACATGTTTGTAGCAGAACCAGCTCATGTTTTGGAGCTTGCTATCGTAGTTCATCTCCCGAGAATCCCGCAACGTCATCTCGTCGATTTGTGTTGCAAACTTTCATTTTTCTTCCTAAGACTCGATGAGCCTGGAATATCCTAACACCAACCAGAGCTGAATCTCAGGCAGATATGATGGTTGGAACATTTCCCTAAGAACTATAATATTGGTCTCTCGATAACCGGTAAGGTGGATGTCGTGGCCAACACACCTATCCGGTAGACCTATTATTATAGTATCTTGTTTGAGGAAGTTGGCCACCCCCCCCATAGGGATTTTGTAGGATTTACTCCCTAGTTGCCCCTATGGATTTTTGTGTTCCCGAAGTCCGACCTTTTACTTGATGTTTTAGATATCAAACCATATCTATGAATGGGTTATACTAGCACATCAAGGAGAACATTAGAAGCGGAGTGCTAAATGTCTCTCGGTCGATCATCCAGATTTTATTTGCTTGGCCTCGCTAAGGTGAAATATGAGAAAGTGTTATCCTCCTTCGCATCTGCATCGTCCATCGCTATTCATCATGGTAGTATGTTGTGTTGTCAGCACCCTTGACGCGGTTGTTGATAAAACCTTGATGATTGTGGAAATGCTCAAGTTCTTGAGAGCACGCACAAGCGTTACGTGTTATCATCGGCTCTAACTGGGATTACTCTCAGTTTCCTCGGCAATGCTATGACCTCTTCAAACAGTGAATTCACTCCCTATTGTTGGGTTCTTCCCCAGTTACCAGAATCATTCCTAGCATTTGCATTTTGTTCCTAGCTTGCACCGCCAATGTGCCATTCTACCATGGGTCTCTTCCATTTCCGGTGATAAGCAAATTCATCCATTACGTTGTCTTCAACAAGGTAATCCACATCATTCAAGTCCGAGTATGCCATTCTACCGACCCCCTCCAAACGATCGCTCGAGAATTGCCTTAGGCTGGTTTAAAGAGTTTCAATGATCTCTGAATCAAAAGTAATTCTTTTTGCCACTTAAGGGGATATCTCTACGAGTCACCTTCCCTAAGGTGTATCGTTATGGTATCATGGCAACTCAACTCCTCGCTACGTTGACAATCATTTACCACCTTCTTAGGTATGAAATTGTTGTCTACCTAGCGAACCTTCGTCATCCGTTTCTTCCACCCCTATTGATGTGTATCTCGTGTCTCAACCCGAAAGATGGTTCTATGTGTCATTCCGTAAGTTAATCTTGAGTTGTTCGATCTTCGAGGAGATCGACCCTTCTAGAGTCTCCTTCTTTCCCCCCCTGTCATGTTGACAGGATTTCTCAGAGCAAGACGACAAGACAAAGATGGTGTTCAAATCAACGTTCAACTGAAGTGCACCCTGGATCGTGAAGATTATACTAGTTGCGTTTCCCCTTCACCTTACCCTACGCTTGAATCTCGAGACGAGATTCTTGTTTAGTGGGGGTGAGTTGTCACATCCCTAGCTTCTGGTAATGCTCTAGGCTAGCTTCATGTGTGCATCATGTTTAAATTTCATTTAAATTTGAAATGAGGATTGGTGGAACCCTCAGAATCATTTTGAAAATGACCCAAATAAAAAAATTCCCCAAAAGGGACCAAGAAAATGCTCATGTTGCCCTCTGAAAATATTGGACAGAGATAAAAATCAAAACAATATTTTTACGAGCTCATGGACATTTATTTTGGCCATTTGGATTAATTCGATAAATATTTGCATTGGAAAGATATTTCTATATATATGAAATATGGTCCAAAAATTATGCCAATTATAAAAGAGCTCTGGAATAATACCATTAGCCCCTACAAAAATTGGCATAATAAAATTAAATGATTTAATATATTTATTAAATCAAACAAATGTCAGAAAAATAGAAAACAGAAGTAAAATAGGAAAAACAGAGAGAGGGGGGGAAACATTACCTGCAGCCCACCTGGGCCACTTACCTGTAGCCGGCCCAGCTGGCCAGCTCCTCCCGCTGGCCCAGCCCACCGCCGCCTCCCTTCCCTGTCGCCTTCCTCCTCGCGCCAGTAGGCAGAGGAGGGACACGGCGCGCGCGCCCGAGCTCGCCACGCCACCACCCTGCTCGTCTGCATCGCCTGGCCACCGCGACGCCGCGCGTCATCTCCTCGGCGCCGCCCGACCCCCCTGGACCCCCTCGCTCTCTCCCTCTCCCTTGTATCTCTCCTCTGCTTCCTCTCTCTCTCACTCGCCGAGCGCAGCCGCAGCCGCGCCACCGTAACGCCGCGGCCACCGTCTCCCCCTCGACCCCTCGCTGTGCTTGCGAGCTCCGCCTCGACCACTTCTTCCTCCTCGCCGAGAAGCGCACCGCGGGAGCCCCTGCAACGTCGCCACCGCCGGCTTCTTCAACCTCGGGACCGCCGGCCATCTTCGTCAATTCGTCGGCTCGGGTGCCTCCCCGAGCTCCCCGAGGCCACCGTCGCAACCCCTGTGAGCTACTCTTCCATTCCCCCTCCTCCTCGCGCTCGTTCCCGTACCCTAGCCGCCTTTCCGCCGGACCCGAGAGCTCGCCGCCGCCGTGCCTCGTCACCACCGTGGCTGGAGCCGTTGCAGCTCGAAGCCGAGCACACCACCGCACTCAACACGTCTCCAGGAGCCCGTAGCCGCCACTAGCTTCCCCTCCCGTGCCCCCGAACGCCAACCCCGACCTTGCCCGAGCTCCGGCCGCCGCAAAAGAGCTCGCCGCCGGCAGCTCCGGCCACCCCAGCCTCCGCCACCGCCACCGTTGGATGCGCCACTCCACCCTCTCCCCGTAGCTGCTCCCTGCGCGCCAAAAGAGCCCCTGTAGTTGGTTTCCGACGCGCACCACCGCGTCTGGCCTCGCCGGCGTCAAGCCGCCGGTGGGTCTGACCACGTTGACCACGGCGGGACCCCCCCCCCTTTTTCTGGGTCAATGACAGGTGGGGCCAGCCCCCCTGTTAATTAGTTTAGTTATTTTATTTTAACTACCCCCTCTTCTGACACTGACAGGTGGGCCCCCGCCATCAGGTGATTAGCTTAAGCTAATCACCACCTAATCTAACCCCAGAGCCACTGACATGTGGGCCCTAGTGCCCTAATCCTTAATTAAACTAAAATAAACCCCCCTGTTTAACCTGTGACGCTGACATATGGGTCCCACAGGTCAGGTTTGACCTGGAGGCGCCCTGTTGACCTGCTGACGTCAAGGTGATGTCATGCTGACGCATTAAATGATTTTCTGGATTTAAAATAAATCAGAAAATTCCAGAAAATTGTTTAAACTTAAATAAATCATAGAAATTCAACCGTAACTCCAAATTAAATAAATCATATATGAAAAATTATCAGAAAAATTCAAGGAATCCATCTGTACCATTTTCATGCATGTTAGAACAACTTATAGGTGCTGTTTAGCACAAATCAACTAAATGGCATTTGAATAATCACATATGGAGTTTGAATTTGAATCTTATATTCAAACCAACTTCATTTAATCTGTTGCTAGTTGCATTAGCTCAAAACACATTCATATTGCCATTTCATGAGCATGCATCATATTGTGCATTGCATTGATTGTGTTCCTTTCTGTATTGCCGGTATTTGTCCCCTCTCGATAGACGTGATACCGATGATGTGATCGTTGACACTGATGAAGACTCAATGTTATCTTCAGAAGTGCCAGGCAAGCAAAACCCCCTTGTTCATTCCGATAAAATCCCACTCTCTCGCTCCTGCTCTCTTTTACTGCATTAGGACAACATCGATTCATCTGTTACTTGCTGCGGTAGCTGAACCCCTTTATCCTTTGCATGACCTGTCATTCCACAGTAAATAGATGAAACCCACTAGCATGAGTAGGAGTTGTTTGAGCCCTGTTGTGCCTACTCATTCATGTTTGTTTGTCATGCCTGCTACTGCTTAGAGTTGAGTCAGGTCTGATTCATCGGGGATGAATTAGAGGTGTGTGAACATGTCCTACTGTGTGTGAGCTAAGTGTGTGAACACGATTTGGTAAAGGTAGCGGTGAGAGGCCATGTAGGAGTACATGGTGGGTTGTCTCATTGAAGCCGTCCTCAGGAACTGAGTTCTGTGTTTGTGATCAATGATTCAGCTACTACCATACATTGGGCCCTGAAATATGACCCCGCTCGACTTCTTATTCACCCTTGTCCTCTGTCCAGGAGTTGCAAGTAGTTTCTGGTGCTTGTAGTATGCTGGAGGCCGTGGACAGCGCTGACCGTAGGGGTGGGCTGTGATGCGGTAGGCACGTGGCCGGGTATACCGGGCGCCCGTTTGGTGTCACGGAACCCTGTTCACATCGTTTGGGGCTGTGAGCGAAACTCCGGCCGGATCTCCTCATGGATGGAACCCGAATAGGCGATAAACCTGGACTAGAGACTTGAGTGTTTAGGTAGGTCGTGGTCTACACCCACGTCGGCTTTCGCTTGAAGTCTGCCGAGCACATGTCGTGTGCAGACGCTAAGTGGTGGAAACATGTATGAAGAAGTACACCCCTGCAGGGTTAATATCATCTATTCGAATAGCCGTGTCCGCGGAAAAGGACTTCTGGGTTGCTTATATCAGTTCATAGACAAGTGAAAGTGGATACTTTAAAATGCGCAAGATAAGCGTGAGTGCTATGGATGGTGTTCTCGTAGGGAGACGGGAGCGGATCCATAGTGGTGTATTGATATGGTGAATATGTGGACTCGTGTGCGCCACCTCAAAAGAGTTACTTGCAGTTGTAGTTCAGGATAGCCACCGAGTCAAAGCTGGCTTGCTGCAGTTAAACCCCACCATCCCCTTTGTTGATAATGATGCATACGTAAATAGTTCTGATGTAAGTCTTGCTGGGTACATTTGTACTCACGTTTGCCTATTTTATCTTTTTGCAGAGAGACTTCAGTCTCACTAGTATTTCCGCGTGGTCTTCGACGTTTAGCTTGTTACCTCAGTTACGATCTTGTGCCTCGGCAGGATTTGGTAGATAGTCAGGCTTCTCAGCCTTTTTCATTTATAGATGTCTGTACTCAGACATGATAGCTTCCGCTTGTGCTTGATTTGTATGCTCTGAATGTTGGGTCATGAGACCCATGTTTGTAATATCTCGCTCCTCGGAGCCTATTGATAAATTACTTGAGTCGTAGAGTCATGTTGTGATGCCATGTTGTATTTGCACATATCAAGCATATTGTGTGTATGTTATTGAAATGCTTGGTATGTGTGGGATCTGACCATCTAGTTGTTTATCTTTAGTAGCCTCTCTTACGGGGAAATGTCTCCTAGTGTTTCCACCGAGCCATGGTAGCTTGCTACTGCTCCGGAACACTTAGGCTGGCCGGCATGTGTCCTTCTTCGTTCCTGTGTCTGTCCCTTCGGGGAAATGTCACGCGGTGAATACCGGAGTCCTGTTAGCCCGCTACAGCCCGGTTCACCGGAGTCCTGCTAGCCCAGTGCTACAGCCTGGATTCACTCGCTGATGACCGACACGTTCGATGCTGGGTCATGGATGCCTGTCCCTGTAAGTCTGTGCCGCTTTGGGTTTACGACTAGCCATGTCAGCCCGGGCTCCTTATCATATGGATGCTAGCGACACTGTCATATACGTGTGCCAAAAGGCGCAAATGGTCCCCGGGCAAAGGTAAGGCGACACCCGTGGGAATACCGTGCGTGAGGCCGCAAAGTGATATGAGGTGTTACATGCTAGATCGATGTGGCATTGAGTCGGGGTCCTGACAGCGTTGGTATCAGAGCTTGACTGCCTGTAGGATTACCAAGCCAAACTGGTCGAAGTTGAGTCTAGAAATTCTTTAGTTATATAAGGGAATTGATTGTGGGATGGAACGTAAGGCTCTTTTTACTCCTTATACCTCATGCCCTTCTGATCTGAGTCATCTTATCTTTCCTGCGGGGATTAAGAACTAGGCTATCTCTTCTTTCTATTAGGATCACGTGTTACTAATCAGTAGACTTATAAGATTGTTGGATTTAAGTCTCAGTTCAGTTCCTACTACTTCCGTATGTTAATTGTTGATCTCGGAACCTTGATATTGTGCTTCTGAGTGGTTATGCCACCATTTTTGTGATTGTCTCAAATCTTTTTGAGCAATTATAGCCGTTATGCTGTCCGAGTCATCCCAGGTTTCTAAATAGTCCGATGCATTTGCAAATCCCTTCCTTCTGTTTCCGATGTTCCCATGGGCCAGATTAACCACACTAATCGGTGTGTTGAGGTAATTATTGCCTCGACATATATGTTGGAATTACTATTATGACCCTAAGTGCTTAGGGGATCATCTAGTGGTCTAGCCATGATTTGTGTCCTAGTGTGAAGATTCTGGCCTTTATTCTCGGAAGCATCCCGTGATGCTACTTAGTAGTAGGTACTCTACTCCTGGGTTCTGAACCCGAGATTCACTCTACCTACTTCATGTTGATAGTAATTGCTAGTGCCTTTAGGATGTTAGTAACCTTTGCGATAGTCCTTGAAGTCCGTGGTATCTTCTTCTTCCAAATACCATGAACTACTTATGGCAGATGTTTATTGGATCAAAAAAAATCACAATTAGAGTACTCTTGAGGAGTTCTCCATTCATAAATCGTGACTCTGCCAGTTCTACCTTTCTGCATGGGTTATCCGGAAGAATTATGTTGAACTTGGTTCGACATACTACTCTATGCATCCACAACTCAGAAAGTTATATGTTCCTTTGAGTTGTTCTCTTTAGTTGCATTCTGACCCTTGTCTATCAATTGATAGTCAAGAGTATGCGTGCGTTCGTTCATCGATGCCTATGACTCTTGTGGTCTGTCAAGCCATTCTATTCTGGAATGACTAGGAGAAACAAACTCCAGTACCTCTTCCATATCTAGGATTGGGTCAAAGTAGTTGTATTCCGCAGATCAAATGCCAATCCAGCTTTTGTTCTGTTCTACCTTGGAGTATCACCATCTTTATATCGGGATTGTTATAGGAATTGCACACCATCCTATGAACTCTTGGTACAGTGACACTTCTTGCCATCACTGTTCATTCCTCGGCCCTCGTGTTGATGCAACCGGAATACCGACAAATGAATTGTGATGTGTGAAATCAATACTGCTAGCAACTCTGTTGCTTGGTAGTTAAAGGATAATAATTTCATTCTTAGTATGTTGGTTTCGAATCATCCTTCTAAGACTGATCGTGCTACCTAGTCCTTATTTCGGTGCACCCTTCGATTGATGAGATAGGATTTGTTAAGTCCTCGCTCATTTGATCATATCATCTTGCCCTGAAAAGCAAGATTGTTCTCGAGCTTAGTAACATACCGGTGGTTCGTGATGTTCTGAATGTCTTCTCGGAAGTATCACCAGGTCGTCACCTGACCGTTATGTTGAGCCCGTGATCAAGTTGGTTTCTTATGAACCACCTTCTTTCCAAGAATCGGTGTTAGATATCCCTGAGCTAGTTGGTTAAGCTGGACAACAACTTGGAGAGTTGGAAGATAAAAGCTTGTCTGACTTAGTTCGATCCAAAGGGATATTCTTGTGTAGTGTGTGTTGAAGAAAGATGATATCTTCATCGATTGGTCCTTGTGATCAGTTGCTGGACCTATTGTCTTATCAATCCTTTGATTTGAGTGTGGGCTATCGTCAAATCAAATCAGTACCAACGATGCTCGTAATGTTGTCTTATTCGTGGTTGATCCCTCGAGCATACACCATTATATCTTTTGGGTCTGACCAATGCTATCACTTGTTCACTTAACTATGGAATTCCTTTTAAAAGGAAACCCAGATGAATTGTTGTTGTGCCCATCGACAACATCCTTGTCTTCATAATTTTGCTGAACATTAAGCTAGTGTTGGAAACTTTTGAAAGCATTTGTTCATGCTAGCTCATGAAGCATATGTTTGTATGAAGGTAGTGACTTCCTTTAGTTCATGTGCATCTGATGCAAGTTGCCGCCGTGGATTCGAGAAAGTTAGTTTTGCTTCCTCTGGAATCATCCCAAGTCAGTCATGCATACGTGCGAAGTATTCTGTGGTCTGGAGATTTGCAACCTCCATGCTATATGTATATCCTAGCACACCAAGCCACTGATTGAGTTGTTCAAAGATAAAGGAGTCTGTCCAAGGTGAACTCTTTGGACTTCCACGCGTGGAGACTTCGATGTCATTAATGATGGTTCCCCCTCCTGAACTCGGTAGTGTTTTATTATAAGACTACCTTGTGATCATGCTTGTCTGGGACAACGTGTTCACATGTTTGTAGCAGAACCAGCTTATGTTTTGGAGCTTGCTATCGTAGTTCATCTCCCGAGAATCCCGCAACGTCATCTCGTCGATTTGTGTTGCAAACTTTCATTTTTCTTCCTAGACTCGATGAGTCTGGAATATCCTGACACCAACCAGATCTAAATCTCAGGCAGATATGATGGTTGGAACATTTCCCAAGAACTATAATATTGGTCCGCCTCGACTCCCTCTTCCTCCCCACCGCTCCACGGGTCCCCGGAAGCCCTGCATCGCCGCCACGTCGCCGTTCCCCTCTTCGGGCTCCGACCGTCGTCGCCGTCGAATTCACCGTCACCAGCGCGTCCCCGAGCCCGCTAACCATCCCTGCAGCTCCGCGGTGAGCCCCCGGATCCTTTCCCCCTTCTTCCCTGGTCTCTTTCGACTTCTAGGCCCTAGCCCCACCTCGGCCGAGAGCTCCACGCCGCCGGCGATGTCGCCGTCGTGGCCACGGTCGCCGTAGCGCCCAACCGAGCACACCATCGTGCTCCCCACCTCACCAGGAGCACGCAGCACGCACCAACGCCTCCCCAAACCCCCTGCAACACTGATCCCGACCGCACCCGAACTCCGGCCGCCGCAGCCGAGCTCGCCGCCGTCAACTCCGGCCACCCCGAGCCCAACCACCACCACCAATAGTCGCGGCTCAACCTCAGCAACACGTAGATGCCTTCCGCCGTCCATTTGGTTGCCGGAATGGCAAAAAGCACTTTCGCCGCCGTCTCGGGCCTCGCCGGCGTCATGTCGCCGGTGGGGTTTGACTTGTCCGACCTGGGGTTTGACCCCCCCAGGGTCACTGACGCGTGGGCCCTGTCGGCCAGGTGGTTAGGTTAGCGCTAACTACTGTTAGTCAACCCCCCCTGACACTGACAGTGGGCCCCAGCGCCACTAACCCCTAATTAGGATTAATTTAATCCTGTTTAACCCCCCCTGTCACTGACGTGTGGGCCCCACACGTCAGGTTTGACCTCAGCCAGCCACAGTTGACCACTGACGTCATGCTGACGTCATGCTGACGCAATAATTATATTTCTGGAATTAAATTAAATCAGGAAATTCCAGAATATTATTTAAACTTCAAAAATTCATAACTTTTATTCTGTAACTCCAAATTGGACAAATTATATATGAAAAATGATCAGAAAAATCCAATCTATCCATCTGTACTATTTTCATGCATGATCAAACAAGTTAAATTGATGTTTTAAGCAGAACAAGAAAAGGCACTTTAAAAGGCCATATTTGAATTTGAAATTTGAATCCTTGATTCAAATTTGTTCAAACACCCCTGGTTTTTGTTGCATTAGCCCAATACACTCATTTTGCCATGTCTCATGCATGCATCATATTGTTGCATACTGTTTGGTAATGTTTGTGTATCGGTGCTCTCTGCGGCAGGTTCTGTCCCCGAAGAGTACCCTGATTACCCTAGCGAAGAACCGTATCAGTGCATCGAACCATCAGGCAAGCAACCAACCATTTGATCATATCGATACAATCCCATGTTCTCGCTCCTGCTCTCTTTTACTGCATTAAGACAACGCGATTCAAACTACTGTGTGCTACGGTAGTTGAACCCATTTCCTCTGCATGACCTGTCATTGCCATAGTAACTAGATGAAACTCACTAGCATGTGTAGGAGTTGATTGAGCCATATGTATGTGTTGTTCCTACCTTGCTATGCCTGCTATGCTTAGAGTCGTGTCAGGTCTGGTTCATCTGGGTGATGGGCTAGAGTGAAATGATTATGTCGGTAATGAGAGTGGTGTGGTGAACACGATTTGGTAAAGGTATCGATGGGAGGCCATGTAGGAGTACATGGTGGGTTGTTTCATTGAAGCCGACCTTAAGCACTGAGATCTGTATGCGTGATTTAAGATACAGCTACTACCATGCATTGGGCCCTGAAATATGACCCCGCTCGACTTCTTATTCACCCTAGCTCTCTGTCCAGGAGTTGCAAGTAGTTTCTGGTGTTTGTAGCCTACTGGAGGCCGTGGACAGCGCTGACCGTAGGGGTGGGCTGTGATGCGGTAGGTACGTGGCCGGGTGTACCGAATACCCGTTAGGTATCTCGGGAACCCTGTTCACATCGTTCGGGGCCGTATGGGAAACCTCGGCCGGACTCCCTGCGGATGGAACCTGAATAGGCGATAAACCTGGACTAGAGGCTTAAGTGTTTAGGTAGGTCGTGGTCTACACCCACGTCGGCTTTCGCTTGAAGTCTGCCGAGCACATGTCGTGTGCAGACGCTAAGTGGTGGAAACATGTATGAAGAAGTACACCCCTGCAGGGTTATCATAATCTATTCGAATAGCCGCGTCCGCGGTAAAGGACTACTTGGTTACCTATACAGTTCACAGACAAGTAAATGGAAACTGTTAAAAGCCTCAAGATAAGTGTGAGTGCCGAGGATGGCTCTTCCGTAGGAAGACGGAGGTGGATCCTCGGTAGTGTATTGAATTGGTGAGTAGTGGACTCGTGTGCGCAAAACCATTTCAAGTTGGAGTATCGTAGGATAGCCTAGCCAAGAGTCAAAGCTGGCTTGCTGCAATAACTCCACCAACCCTTCTTGATACTATGCATGTATGTAGGATCTGATGTAAGTCTTGCTGAGTACCTTTGTACTCATGTTGCTATAATCTACATTTTTACAGAAGACGCTGCAACCCCTTCTGATGGGTTCTATGTAGACGTTGACATCAACGAGTAGGCTAAAGACCCAGGTGGTGACCCTGAGCTTGTGAAGGACCACGTAGTATAGCTAGGCTTTCCAAGCCTCTTTTTTTTTACTAGTTGTCTGTACTCAGACAAGTTACTTCCGCTGCTGGTTTGTATGACTGTATGACTTGTATGTGGGGTCGTGAGACCCGTACCTTTGTGTATGTTATGTATGGCTCACTGAGCCTTAAATAAAGTACTTGTGTCATAGAGTCATGTTGTGATGCTTCGTTGTATTTGCACATATCGAGCATATTGTGTGTATGATTGAAATGCTTGGTATGTGTGGGATCTGACTACCTAGTTGTTTATCTTTAGTAGCCTCTCTTACCGGGAAATGTCTCCTAGTGTTACCGCTGAGCCATGGTAGCTTGCTACTGCTCTGGAACACTTAGGCTGGCCGGCATGTGTCCTTCTTCGTTCCTGTGTCTGTCCCTTCGGGGAAATGTCACGCATTGAGTACCGGAGTCCTATTAGCCCGCTACAGCCCGGTTTACCGGAGTCCTGCTAGCCCAGTGCTACAGCCCGGACCCACTTGCTGATGACCGACACGTTCGAAGCTGGGTCATGGATGCCTGTCCCTGTAAGTCTGTGCCGCTTTGGGTTTACGACTAGTCATGTCAGCCCAGGCTCCTTATCATATGGATGCTAGCGACACTATCATATACGTGAGCCAAAAGGCGCAAACGGTCCCGGGCAAAGGTAAGGCGACACCCGTGGGGATACCGTGCGTGAGGCCGCAAAGTGATATGAGGTGTTACCGGCTAGATCGATGTGACATCGAGTCGGGGTCCTGACAGCGTTGGTATATGCCATGGAAATGAAATCCAAGTCGACAGACTTGTTTTCCTTGCATCGTTGATAGCCCTTAAACCTTCCGATATTAATATCATTTTGGGTATGGACTGGATGTCAGCTCATCATGCCAAAATTGATTGCTTCTCTAGGACTGTTCAACTCACTCACCCTTCGGGCAAGATAGTCAATGTCTTAACCCGACTAGCCAAGCGACAATTATATTCTCTTAACGCCAGCCCTTTGCCAGACCTTGAGGACGTTTCGGTAGTCCGTGACTTTCCGGATGTCTTCCCAGAGGAATTGCCAGGTGTTCCACCTGACAGGGATGTTGAGTTCGTAATAGACCTCATTCCAGGAACCGTTCCGATTGCTAGAAGACCTTATAAGATGGCACCACTAGAACTAGCCGAGCTTAAGAAACAACTCGATGAGTCCTTGAAAAAGGGTTTCATCCGACCTAGTTCATCTCCGTGGGCTTGCCCCGTCCTATTCGTCAAGAAGAAGGATGGTACGGACCGGATGGTTGTAGATTACCGACCTGTCAATTTGGTCACAATCAAGAACAAATATCCGCTTCCCAGGATCAACGACCTGTACGATCAGCTCGCTGGATCCTCAGTCTTCTCCAAGATGGATTTGAGGTTGGGCTACCATCAAATCAAAATCAGAAACGGGGACATTCCTAAAACGGCCTTTGTTACTCGTTATGGCCAATACGAGTACATCGTCATGTCCTTCGGTTTAACCAACGCTCCAGCCACCTTTTCTCGGTTAATGAACTCAATCTTCATGGAGTATTTGGATAAATTCGTCGTGGTTTACCTCGATGATATACTCATCTACTCCAAGAACGAGGAAGAACATGCCGAACATCTAAGGCTAGTGTTGCAGAAACTTCGAGAGCATCGCCTTTATGCCAAATTTTCTAAATGTGAATTCTGGTTGTCAGAAGTGACCTATTTGGGTCATGTAATATCCGGTAAAGGTATTGCTGTTAACCCTGAGCGAGTTCAAGCCGTCCTTAATTGGACTCCACCTGAATCGGTCAAGCAAGTTCGGAGTTTTCTGGGCTTAGCGAGCTATTGTCGTCGCTTTGTCGAGAACTTCTCCAAAGTTGCCAAACCTCTAACCGAACTCCTCAAGAAAGATAAGAAGTTCGAGTGGACTCCACAATGTGAGCACAGCTTTCAGGAACTGAAAAGACGCCTGACCTCTGCTCCCGTACTGGTACCGCCAGACTTCTCCAAGGACTTTGTTATCTACTGCGACGCCTCGCGACAAGGACTAGGTTGCATTCTCATGCAAGATCGACACGTAATTGCCTACGCTTCACGGCAATTGCACCCACATGAGGAGAATTATCCCACTCATGATCTAGAGGTTGCAGCCGTAGTCTATGCACTTAAAACCTGGCGACATTACCTCCTCGGTAACCGTTGCGAAATATTCACTGATCACCAAAGCCTGAAGTACATTTTCACCCAACCGGATCTAAATCTCAGGCAAAGACGTTGGGTTGAATTGATCACAGACTTCGACTTAGGAATAACCTACACCCCAGGGAAAGCCAACGTCATGGCTGATGCGCTAAGTCGTAAATCTTATTGTAACAATCTGATGCTACAACAAAGTCAACCGCTTCTCCATGAGGAATTTCGGAAGCTTAACCTTCACATTGTATCTCAAGGTTTTCTTTCCACCTTGGTGGCAAAACCTACCCTTACGGATCAGATTATCAAAGCACAGAAGGTAGATCCGGGAATCTCCCGCATCAAGAGAAACATTCAGAAAGGAATTGCGAATTGCTTCTCCATTAACGATCAAGGGGTCGTATACTTCGGAAATCGACTAGTGGTTCCCAAAGTGCGAAACCTGAGGCGATTGATCCTTAAGGAAGCTCATGAATCTCCTCTCACCATTCATCCCGGTAGCACTAAGATGTATCAGGACCTACGCCAGAGGTTCTGGTGGACTAGGATGAAGAGAGAAATTGCTCAGTATATTGCTAATTGCGACGTCTGTCGTCGTGTAAAAGCAGAGCACCAACGGCCTGCTGGCACCCTTCAACCCCTAGCTATTCCTGAATGGAAATGGGATAAAATTGGCATGGATTTCATTACCGGTTTTCCCAGGACCAAGAGAGGGAATAATGCTATTTTCGTCGTGGTCGATCGTCTTTCCAAAGTAGCCCATTTCCTACCTGTTTGTGAGAGTATAACCGCTAGTCAGCTGGCAGACTTATACATCTCCCGAATAGTGTCCCTCCATGGTGTTCCTTTGGAAATTAACTCGGATCGAGGAAGTCTTTTCACCTCTCGATTTTGGGAAAGTTTCCAAAATGCTATGGGAACCCGTCTCTCCTTTAGCACTGCTTTCCACCCTCAGTCGAGTGGTCAAGTGGAACGCGTCAACCAGATTCTAGAGGACATGCTTCGAGCCTCTGTTATCTCATTCGGAATGGATTGGGAGAAGTGCCTTCCATTTGCCGAATTCGCTTATAACAACAGCTATCAATCTAGCTTGGGTAAAGCCCCTTTTGAAGTTCTCTATGGACGACGGTGTCGAACACCCCTTAACTGGTCAGAGACCGGGGAAAGACAATTCTTTGGCCCGGATATGATTCAGGAAGCAGAAGAACAAGTTCGTATCGTTCGTGAAAAGTTGAAAACAGCTCAATCTCGTCAAAAGAGTCAATATGACCGAAAACATAAGGCTATGACTTTCGAGGTTGACGAGAAGGCTTATCTTCGGGTCACCCCTCTGAAGGGAACCCATCGTTTCGGTATCAAAGGCAAATTGGCTCCTCGTTACATTGGACCAATTCGCATTCTCGCCAAACGAGAAGAAGTTGCCTACCAGCTGGAACTACCTCCGCATCTCTCCAGAGTCCACGATGTCTTCCACGTTTCTCAACTCAGGCGTTGCTTCTCGGATCCTATCCGTGGAGTGGACTACGAAACGCTTGATCTCCAAGATAATCTTACATATCGAGAGTACCCCATTCGTATCCTCGATCAGGCCGAACGTACCACTCGACGTCATAATATCAAGTTTCTCAAGGTTCAATGGTCGCACCATTCTGAGGATGAAGCAACTTGGGAAAGGGAGGATCGTCTTCGACTCGAGTACCCCGCCTTCTTCCCGGAGGAACCCAAATCTCGGGACGAGATTCTTTTGAGTGGGGGTGAGTTGTCACACCCTAGCTAGTCATGCATTAGAGTGTTGCATCATGTTTACTCTTTCATCAGAAACTTGAAATGGGGATGACAGAACCCCCAGTCCCCTCTGAAACCAACTAGGGTTTACTAAAA
>NW_021258647.1:0-458 GCF_002162155.2 Triticum dicoccoides | reverse complement strand
ACAAAACGCGTTAGAATTGGCCAAAACTGTGAGTGTTCATAACCGACACGTAAGCGCACCAGGGGGTTCGTTAATCGTGGAAATCATGTCGGGGCCCCAAAACAGTGAGTAATTGTCCACGAAAAGGGCCAGAATTGGCCAAAACTACTAGTATTGATGACCGACACGTAAATGCACCCCGCCGTTCGTTAATCATGGAAATCACACCGGGGCCCCAAAACGTGAGTGTTGATGACCGACACCTAAATGCACCGTGGGGTTCAACAACCATGGAAATCGCTTCGGGACCCCTAAATGGTGAGTAATAGCCCACGAATCCTGTCAGAATTGGCCAAAACTGTGAGTGTTGACGACAGACACGCAAACGCACTACGGGGATTGTCAATCGTGGAAATAGCTCTGGGACGCCCAAACGGTGAGTAATAGTGCATGAAACGGACGAGAATTGGCCAAAATTG
>NW_021258646.1:0-1238 GCF_002162155.2 Triticum dicoccoides | reverse complement strand
TGCTATCAACACCAATGATATACAAAGTTATGTCGCTTTATATCATGGTCAAATATGAAGAGTTTCAAGCCAACTCCTCGAGTCACCTTGAGACTCGGGGGCTACGATGACATGACTCAGCAAATCTTGCTAGTTTCAGCAAATTTAAGAACCCCAGGATGATGGAGGGAAAGATAACCCGGTCCAGGAGGCTACTGTTATTTGAAGGCCGTCAGAAAATTTCCGGCTTAGAAAGTATATGACAGTTACAAAATCCCGGCTCAATGAAGAAGATCCGGGTCATCAGAAAGGATTCCGGTTTAAAATCCGGGTCAAGGGAAAGATGTCTCCCACAAAGCTTTGAAGCTCTCAATATCCGGTTCAAGATCCCGGTTCAAGAAGAATTTATCTCTTGCAAAAAAGTTAAAAATTGCCGAAGAGGACCTGCTGCCATGATGCGCGGTTCAAACATGGGTATCCTGCCTTATTGGCCTAACATATTATTGATCACATGGGGGCTTCTGCTTCATAAAGCAGGGTCTCTATTCTTTTTTACATCATGCGTGGTTACACAGAGGTTCTGTCTTAAAGCGGCCTCCGGTTTACCCCTTGAAATTTGCTTTTCAAAAAAAGTTTTGTGATATCACTTGGGGCCTTGGTCGTGTCCGAACCAATGCGACACCTTTTGATAGGCGAAAGCCACCAGATCACTTGGGGACATGGTCAAGTCTGAACCAGTCACGCCTCTTGATTGGCCTAAGGCCACAGAGTCACTTGGGGGCTTGGTCGAACCCGAACCATTGCCACGCCACTTGATCGGCATAATGCCACGGTTCCAGTTGGGGACCTGGCTGACTTGAACCATAGCTACACCTTATTGGGAGCTTGGTCGTGTCCGACCATGGTAACACCATCTGATCGGCTCAGTAAAGCCTCTTTTTGCAAACAGTTTTATTATTGCCTTTGCTTCCATATTTTTTCATAACTGTTATTTGATTTTTGTTGCGTTTTTTAAACCGACATTGTTAATCCGGTTCAAACTGTCAATTACAAATTGGCGGAACGCGGTTAAATCCTAATCCGTAGACTATCTGCCCGGTTTGATTATATGTTACCATCTTATTATGGAGTAAACCGGTGTTCATTAACCTGGCTTGACTTTCAATTACAAGTTGTCAGTACATGATCAAATCTTAATCCGGAGACTATCCGCCCGGTCTGGTTTGACTACGAGTCGCCGGTATTATATATGGTTAAAC
>NW_021258645.1:0-1534 GCF_002162155.2 Triticum dicoccoides | reverse complement strand
TCTTGGATCGCGCCTTCATGTCTCCGGAATGGGAAGTGGTGTTCCCATTATGCTCGCTCCTTGCTGAAACAAGGATCGGCTCGGACCATGTTCCACTCATCCTATCTTCAGGGGAAGATAAGGTACGTCGCAGCCCGCGTTTCTTTTTCGAAATAGCGTGGTTCGAGGCTCCTGATTTCGACAACATCTTTCGGGAAAGATGGTTGAGAAGTGTTCAAGCCACGGGCCAGCAGCGCGGCCCTATGGAGTTTTGGACAGCGGTGGGGGGACGCTTGCGTGCAAGCCTCAAGGGATGGGGCGCGAATCAGGGACGAGACGGGAAAGTTTTGAGGGCGAAACTTCTCGATGAGATCGCAATCCTCGACACTCAAGCAGACTCGCGTCCATTCTCGGAGCATGAATGGGCGCATCGATACGCCTTGGAAGGGCAAGTCGAGGAGTTGCTCCGATCCGAGGAGGAATACTGGAGGCGCCGAGGAGGACTTAAGTGGATGCTCAAGGGAGATGCGAACACTGGCTACTTCCACGCGTACGCGAATGGACGTCGCAGGAAATGCCTAATCCTGAGGCTGCAGACGGAGCAGGGGCTCCTTCTCCAGCAACCAGCGATTAGCAAACACATCTACGACTTTTACATAAGCCTGATGGGGACCGACGAGCCTCAGCGCGCCAGGCTGAGAGAGGACGCCTGGCTGCCAGCTCAAAAGGTCTTGGAGTCGGAGAACGAAGAGTTGGGGCTCGCGTTTCTCCCCAAGGAGATTGACGAGGCTCTCCAAAGCATGAAAACTGACATGGCATCGGGGCCTGATGGGTGGCCGGTGGCGATGTTTAAACACTTTTGGCCACTGTTGCGCGAACCCATCTTCGCGTTGTGCAATGGCTTCATGCGCGGCTTTGTGGACATTGCGAGGTTAAACTTCGGAGTGCTCTCCCTAATTCCGAAAGTACCGGGTGCGGATAATATCCGCCAGTACAGACCAATAGCGCTCATTAATGTGCCCTTCAAAATTTGCGCCAAGGGTTGTGCCACGCGACTTACTCCGATCGCACACCGCACAATCAGCCGTTCCCAATCTGCCTTTATCCGCGGTAGGAACATTTTGGAGGGACCATTAGCGTTGCAAGAGACCCTCCATGAACTTAGGCGCACGCGCGAACCGGCGATTTTACTTAAATTAGACTTCGAAAAAGCTTACGACCGCGTCAACTGGGATTTCCTCAGACAAATCCTATTGACCCGAGGCTTCTCGCCGGTGTGGGTGCACAGAATCATGCAGTTGGTCTCGGGGGGCCAAACTGCGGTCTCGGTGAACGGAGAGGTAGGGCACTTCTTCCGGAACAAGCGCGGCCTTCGCCAGGGTGATCCCATTTCACCGCTCTTGTTCAACTTCGTGGCAGATGCACTGGCGACCTTGCTCCGGAAAGCAACGGAAGCAGGCCACATCAAAGGGGTGTTGGGGCACCTCATCCCAGGGGGGATATCGCACCTGCAATACGCTGACGACACGCTACTGCTGTTCCAACCGGACCTGCA
>NW_021258644.1:0-2280 GCF_002162155.2 Triticum dicoccoides | reverse complement strand
CGAAAGTGAGATCTGATAGAGATAATATGATAAGATAAATATATTTTTGGTATTTTATAATATAGATGCCGAAAATAAAGATGCAAATAAAAGTAGATTGGAAGCAAATATGATAAGAGATAGACCCGGGGGCCATAGGTTTCACTAGTGGCTTCTCTCAAGAGCGTAAGAATTACGGTGGGTGAACAAATTACTGTCGAGCAATTGATAGAAAAGCGAATAATTATGACGTTATCTAGGCATGATCATGTATATAGGCATCATGTCCGCAACAAGTAGACCGACTCCTGCCTGCATCTACTACTATTACTCCACACATCGACCGCTATCCAGCATGCATCTAGAGTATTAAGTTCATAAGAATAGAGTAACGCATTAAGCAAGATGACATGATGTAGAGGGATAAACTCAAGCAATATGATATAAACCCCATATTTTTATCCTCGATGGCAACAATACAATACGTGTCTTGCAACCCTTTCTGTCACTGGGTAAGAACACCGCAAGATTGAACCCAAAGCTAAGCACTTTTCCCATGGCAAGAAAGACCAATCTAGTAGGCCAAACCAAACCGATAATTCGAAGAGACTTGCAAAGATAACTCAATCAGATAAAAGAATTCAGATAAGATTCAATTATTATCCATAGGTAAATCTGACATAAACCCACAATTCATAGGATCTCGACAAACAGACCGCAAAAAGAGATTACATCGAATAGATCTCCACAAGAGAGGGGGTGAACATTGTATTGAGATCCAAAAAGAGAGAAGAAGACAACTAGCTAATAACTATGGACCCGAAGGTGTATGGTAAACTAATCACAACTCATCGAAAGGGCTATGGTGTTGATGTAGAAGCCCTCCGTGGTGGAATCCCCCTCCGGTAGAACGCCGGCGACGGATCCAAGATGGGATCTCGCGGATACAAAAGGTTACGGTGGTGGAAATTGTGTTTCGGTTGCTCCTTGGATGTTTTCGGGGTATGTAGGCTTATATAGGAGGAAGAAGTACGTCTGTGGCCGCCCGAGGGGCCCACGAGACAGGGGGCGCGCCCTATAGGGGGGCTACCCTCTCGTGGCCGCCTCGACTCTTCTTGACTTGCACTCCAAGTCCTCTGGATCACGTTCGTTCCAAAAATCACGCTTCCGAAGGTTTTATTCCGTTTGGACTCCGTTTGATATTCCTTTCCTTCGAAATACTGAAATAGACAAAAAAACAGCTATACAGGCTGGGCCTCTGGTTAGTAGGTTAGTCCCAAAAATGATAATAATGTATAAAATAAAGCCCATAAACATCCAAAACAGGTAATATAGTAGCATGGAACAATCAAAAATTATAGATACGTTGGAGACGTATCAACTATATAAATGTTTCCTTACCAAGTTTCACTCACCAAAAGCGCTACACTCCCCGGTAACGGCGCCAGAAAAGAGTCTTGATGACCCACAAGTGTAGGGGATCTATCGTAGTCCTTTCGATAAGTAAGAGTGTCGAACCCAACGAGGAGCAGTAGGAAATGATAAGCGGTTTTCAGTAAGGTTTTCTCTGAAGCACTGAAATTGTAGGTAATAGATAGTTTTGTGATAAGATAAATTGTAACAAGTAACAAGCAATGAAAGTAAATAAAGTGCAGCAAGGTGTCCCAATCCTTTTTGTAGCAAAGGATACACCTGTACAATTTCTTATAATGAGAAAAGCGCTCCCGAGGACACATGGGTATTATCATGAAGCTAGTTTCATCACACTCATATGATTCGCGTTCGGTACTTTGATAATTTGATATGTGGGTGGACCG
Organism: Triticum dicoccoides; assembly: GCF_002162155.2. NCBI lineage: Eukaryota > Viridiplantae > Streptophyta > Magnoliopsida > Poales > Poaceae > Triticum > Triticum dicoccoides. The sequence goes on along the minus strand of NW_021258644.1, from coordinate 484 downwards.
GTGCTTGGGTACTGCCCTTACTTGGACAAGCATCCCACTTATTATTAACCCCTATTGCAAGCATCCACAACTACAAAAGAATTATTAAGGTAAACCTAACCACATCATTAAACATATGGATCCAAATCAGCCCCTTACGAAGCAACGCATAAACTAGGGTTTAAGCTTCTGTCACTCTAGCAAGCCATCATCTACTTATTACTTCCCAATGCCTTCCTCTACGCCCAAATAATGGTGAAGTGTCATGTAGTCGACGTTCACATAACACCACTAGAGGAAAGACAACATACATCTCATCAAAATATCGAACGAGTACCAAATTCACATGACTACTAATAGCAAGACTTCACCCATGTCCTCGGGAACAAACGTAACTACTCATAAAGCATATTCATGTTCATAATCAGAGGTGTAATAATATGCATTAAGGATCTGAACATATGATCTTCCACCAAGTAAACCAATAAGCATCAACTACAAGGAG
>NW_021258643.1:0-1151 GCF_002162155.2 Triticum dicoccoides | reverse complement strand
CCATTCTCGGAGCATGAATGGGCGCATCGATACGCCTTGGAAGGGCAAGTCGAGGAGTTGCTCCGATCCGAGGAGGAATACTGGAGGCGCCGAGGAGGACTTAAGTGGATGCTCAAGGGAGATGCGAACACTGGCTACTTCCACGCGTACGCGAATGGACGTCGCAGGAAATGCCTAATCCTGAGGCTGCAGACGGAGCAGGGGCTCCTTCTCCAGCAACCAGCGATTAGCAAACACATCTACGACTTTTACATAAGCCTGATGGGGACCGACGAGCCTCAGCGCGCCAGGCTGAGAGAGGACGCCTGGCTGCCAGCTCAAAAGGTCTTGGAGTCGGAGAACGAAGAGTTGGGGCTCGCGTTTCTCCCCAAGGAGATTGACGAGGCTCTCCAAAGCATGAAAACTGACACGGCATCGGGGCCTGATGGGTGGCCGGTGGCGATGTTTAAACACTTTTGGCCACTGTTGCGCGAACCCATCTTCGCGTTGTGCAATGGCTTCATGCGCGGTTTTGTGGACATTGCGAGGTTAAACTTCGGAGTGCTCTCCCTAATTCCGAAAGTACCGGGTGCGGATAATATCCGCCAGTACAGACCAATAGCGCTCATTAATGTGCCCTTCAAAATTTGCGCCAAGGGTTGTGCCACGCGACTTACTCCGATCGCACACCGCACAATCAGCCGTTCCCAATCTGCCTTTATCCGCGGTAGGAACATTTTGGAGGGACCATTAGCGTTGCAAGAGACCCTCCATGAACTTAGGCGCACGCGCGAACCGGCGATTTTACTTAAATTAGACTTCGAAAAAGCTTACGACCGCGTCAACTGGGATTTCCTCAGACAAATCCTATTGACCCGAGGCTTCTCGCCGGTGTGGGTGCACAGAATCATGCAGTTGGTCTCGGGGGGCCAAACTGCGGTCTCGGTGAACGGAGAGGTAGGGCACTTCTTCCGGAACAAGCGCGGCCTTCGCCAGGGTGATCCCATTTCACCGCTCTTGTTCAACTTCGTGGCAGATGCACTGGCGACCTTGCTCCGGAAAGCAACGGAAGCAGGCCACATCAAAGGGGTGTTGGGGCACCTCATCCCAGGGGGGATATCGCACCTGCAATACGCTGACGACACGCTACTGCTGTTCCAACCGGACCTGCA
>NW_021258642.1:0-477 GCF_002162155.2 Triticum dicoccoides | reverse complement strand
GGGACTATGTCGAAGATTAACTCTTCGCTCCGGAAATTATCCGGGGATCTGAAGACCACTTTCAGTGTGACTGAGCCTGTGCAGTTGGCTTCCACTCCTGGTATGACACCTTTAAAGGTTGTCTTTGTAGGTTTAATCCTTGATGGGTCTATGCCCATTTTGCACACTGTATCCTGATAAAGCAGGTTCAGGCTACTGCCGCCGTCCATCAGGACTCTCGTGAGGTGGAACCCATCAACGATTGGGTCTAAGACCAATGCGGCGAATCCGCCATGGCGTATGCTGGTCGGATGGTCTCTTCGATCGAAAGTGATCGGACAAGAGGACCATGGGTTGAACTTTGGGGCGACTGGCTCCATCGCATAGACGTCCCTTAGTGCGCGTTTCCTCTCCCTCTTGGGTATGTGGGTCGCGTATATCATATTCACCATCCGTACTTGTGGGGGAAAACCCTTCTGTCCTCTGTTGTTCGGCGGA
>NW_021258641.1:0-1084 GCF_002162155.2 Triticum dicoccoides | reverse complement strand
AAAAAAAAAACAAATTCAGGGTTTGTAAAAAGGTTCACTGTTCATGTACTGTTTTGACATGTTTTGTCTCTTTTGCTGAGAGCTACTCAAATGTTCAAATTATCTAAAAATTGGAATGGACCTCACGCAACTAATTATCTACCATATAATTTTTTTGAAAATTTTCTAGTATTTTTCTTTTTTTTTTCTAATCAGGTGCAAGCGCTTTTTTTGCATTAAAAAAACTCTTCCGAAAAATCAGAGTTGTGTTTTGGTTTGGTGGACTGCTCCCCCGTAGCGGCGGCCACGCTGACGACCCCACATCTGCAGGAGGTCGCCGAGGATGCGATGCACCGTTCCGGCGCGCAGCCGTTGGAGGACGGCCGGCCGGCCGGCCTCAGCCTTCGGCTCATCTTCTTCTCTAGATACGGCGTGTGTTCTGGAATCAAAGCCCTAGCTAGCTGTCCGCTGAGACCAATTTAAGGTGGGTTCAGAGTCGGATTCCGGTGATTCGGATGTGCGGACTCTCGCGTTCCTCTCCATGTATGGAACTCTGGGGTGGATTCTGTAGACTCGAGCACTGGCTGTAATCCGTCTTTCTTTCTCGCCTGAAGCTGTACTCGGTTCGGGTCCGGAATCCGGATGCAGAGTTCGTTGCCGTGGCCCGTGGCCGTGGCAGTTAAATACGGCGCGTCCACTCAAGTCTAGGGAGGGATCAGCAACAAGTCTAAGATAAGAGGCGGAGAAAAGCAGACCTGAAATCGCCGAGCAATCGCAAATAAAATTCCAGCAGCGCGTCCCGTGACTCCTGCCCCGTCCAGGGTATTTCTTTGTGTCTTTTTTTGTGTGTGCTTATACGTGTTACTTCATCCTGAAACTGCAGCTGCAAGGCACTGCCTGCCCGCGTTTCATATCGATGCCACTCTAATTTATGTGTTGGGCTGCCGATTCAATTTTGAGCCACTTAAATTAGGGGTTGCAATTGTTGTTACCTTTGTTGAATATCCGACCAGCTTATTTTCCATGTGTCACAGGCTGTAAAGAGCATCTCCAACAGGCGCGCCAAACTAGCGCCGCGCCGCAAAATCCCCCGTTTTAGCGCGCG
>NW_021258640.1:0-1532 GCF_002162155.2 Triticum dicoccoides | reverse complement strand
GCTTACCACTCGGTAGGATTTTTATAACTTAGGCGAGCACAGGGCTGCAGCTAAGCCCCCGAGTGGAAGGCTGGCTTACCACTCGGTAGGATTTTGATAACTTAGGCGAAACAGATTCGCAGCTAAGCCTCCGAGTGGGAGTCTGGCTCGCCACTCGGTAGGATTTTTACAAACTTAGGCGAAACGGATTCGCAGCTAAGTCACCCACTGAGGGGGAATTTTATTGGACAAAAATAAAAAGCGACAGAAATTATGGAGGGACTATGACACTATTATTTTGAGGTCCATGAACTACAGAAGTACTTTATTGCAACTCATCCGAGTGATAAAACTTAAGTGTAAAATGGGCGGAGTAGCTCCGCGTTCCAAGCTCGGGGCTCGTCGATATTATGCTCGACGTTGTAAAGACGGTACGCCCCGTTGTGGAGGACCTTGGTGACGATGAAGGGGCCTTCCCAAGAAGGAGCGAGCTTGTGTGGTTTGTGCTGATCCACTCGGAGAACCAAATCCCCTTCCTGGAAGGCTCGACCTCTCACATTTCTGGCGTGGAAACGACGCAAATCTTGTTGGTAGATGGTCGACCGGATCAGAGCCATCTCCCTTTCTTCCTCTAAAAGGTCGACTGCGTCCTGCCGCGCTTGTTCAGCCTCTGCTTCGTTGTAGATTTCAACTCAAGGAGCATTATGGAGAAGATCACGCGGCAAGACTGCTTCGGCTCCGTAGACCAAGAAGAACGGAGTTCTTCCGGTCGACCGATTAGGTGTGGTCCGCAGTCCCCAAAGTACTGAGGGAAGTTCGTCGACCCAAGCTCTAGCCGCGTGTTTGAGATCACGCATCAGTCGAGGCTTCAATCCCTTAAGAATCAGTCCATTAGCTCGCTCTGCTTGTCCATTCGACTGCGGATGAGCGACTGAAGCGTAGTCGACCCGTGTGCCTTGGGAGCTGCAGAAATCTCTGAATTCCTCCGAGTCAAAGTTCGACCCATTATCCGTAATGATGCTGTGCGGGACTCCATATCTGAATATTAGTTCCCTGATGAAGCTAACAGCAGTACCGGTGTCAAGGCTCTTGATTGGTTTAGCCTTGATCCACTTGGTGAACTTGTCGACTGCCACCAGTACATACGTGAAGCCACTTCGTCTTGTCCTCAAAGGACCGACCATGTCCAATCCCCATACTGCGAAAGGCCAGACGAGTGGGATGGTCTTCAGAGCTGACGCAGGCTTGTGTGACATATTCGAGTAGAATTGACATCCCTCGCACTTATCCACTATCTCTTTTGCCATCTCATTCGCCTTTGGCCAGTAAAATCCGGCTCGGTATGCTTTGGCCATGATGGTCCGAGAGGACGCATGATGACCGCAGGTCCCCGAGTGAATATCATTGAGGATGAGTCGACCTTCTTCTGGTGTTATGCACTTCTGACCAACTCCAGTCGCGCTTTCTCTGTATAATTGTCCTTTGATTACGGTAAAGGCCTTAGATCGACGGACGATCTGTCGAGCCTCTTCCTCATCCTCCGGAAGCTCTTT
>NW_021258639.1:0-807 GCF_002162155.2 Triticum dicoccoides | reverse complement strand
TACCAGCAGGCCGTTGTGGGAACAGGACTCCGCCCCCTGGGGCTGTTGTCAGGGCTGGCATGGCAACAGTGTTACGCCGCGCGGAGATCTTCGCGGGTACGACATACTGTAGCTATGCCTGCCCTTGGAAAAAGGGGTGGGAGTGGACCTTACTGTGGCCACTCCCCGTCCCATCCCTCTTTATGGGGGCATGGGGGTTGTTGGCGTCGCGGGTCGACTCCCCAAGGCCGGCTTCTCCGGAAGTCGCCAGTCAGGAGTCGACTCATCCTGAAGTCGTTCCCAGGACTTGGCCGTGAGTGGGCAGCCGGCCGCCTTGCCGCCGACTCTCAGAAGGCGGCTCTTCGTCATGGGGTCTCGAGTGGCGCAGTCTGCCTCAATGTCTTGAAAGGTTCTGGGCCTGGGTTAGCCTACCCGTGGCCCATTACTCCGACAGTAGTCCCCGAAGCTAGTGAGGCTCCGAGGGCGACATGTCGTGGAGCCTCAACAGTTTCTTCTCTCCGACGGTTGGAACTGGGCTTCGCTAGCCGTCTTCTGTCAAGCCGACTAGTTGGAGTCGGACTTGCTCAAGGCCGACTTGCCCCTAAAAAAGTTTGAACGTTGCGGCGGAGTTCAGGCGGCGTTCCTGATAAGCTTCCGGGTTGCCGCCCGTGGTCGACCCATCGCGAGGCGCCACGTTGTGGAGCTAGTCTGATCGCCCATGCGCGCGACAGGATAGGCCTACAGGCGAGGCCCGCCACTACCGCGCCTCGGCATGCGAACGGATCCGTTGCGGCCGCGCGGACGGTTGGGGTTCCCGCGCAGTTATTG
>NW_021258638.1:0-2012 GCF_002162155.2 Triticum dicoccoides | reverse complement strand
AGAAACCTGAAATGGGGATGACAGAACCCCCAGTCCCCTCTGAAACCAATTAGGGTTTACTAAAAACTTTTTCAATGAACCTGAAATGCCCTTCTAAAATGCCCATCATTTTTTGTCTTGGTTCAGAACCTCTGCCAAAAGTGATGCACATTTTCCTAGGCCATCTTAGGGTTTTTGAATTAAATCATAAATATTTGAATTTGGGCATTTAAAATTATATAAAATATTTAAATGCTCAAATATCTCCAAACTAAAATGTTTCATGTTGGAAATAATCCAACTATGGACCAGGAGTAGTTTGGTGATTTTAGGAGTTGCCTAAGTATTTTATTTAATTCAACAAAGTTGCAGAAGTATTAAAAAAAACAGAAACGGAAAGAAATGGAAAAACTTACCTGACGCCTGCTTCCGGCCCACCTGCCGGCCCAGCCCAGCGCCGCTCCAGCGAGCTGCTCGCCGGCCAGGCAGGCAGGCAGGTGCCCGACGTCGACCGCAGCGCGCGCCACGCACCTGCTCGCCGCCTTGCCGCTCCCCGCGCCCGGTGACGTCGTGGATCAGCCTCCCTCGCTCCCCCGAACCCCCCAGACACCCCCTCCTCTCTCCAGCTCCTCCCCCTCGCGCTCCCCCGCCATGACCGACGCCACCATCGCCGTGCCTTCGTCGTAGCCGTGCTTCCCGCCGCCCGTGCGTCCTCTCATCGTGTCCAGGAGCTCCGCCGCTGTCCACTCCATCGAGCAAGCCGAGCCCCGAGCGCTCGCAACGCCCGAGTCCACCGCAACGACCTCACCCGAACCGTCGTCGCCGGAGATCCCCTTCAACGCCGTCGTTGCTCCGGTCCATCTCCGGCCGCACCAAGGGCTTCGTCGCACTCACTGTGAGCTTAGCCATCTTTCCCCCCTCCTTTTCTTGCTCCCAAGACGTGTAGCGACCTCCCGGAGCTCAACCGCACCCACCGCCGTGGAGCTCGTCGCCGACGTGCTCCCGGTCACCCTCCGACCACTCCACGGTGTCCATCATACTCACTGTGTCACGTAGCACCTAGCTAGCTACTCCCCGCGCCTCACTGACCCCTCTAGCGTCAAGTTCGTCTTCGTCCGAACCCCGGTGGCCGCCAAAGTCGTCGCCGGCGCCAACTCCGGCCACCCCGACCCCAACGGACTCCACCAAGAGCTGCGGCTCGTCCTCAGCTCCACTCCGGTGGTCTCCGCGACCCATTTGGTGGCCGAAACAGCCAAAACCACTTCCGCCGCCGCGTCGGGCCCGCCGGCGGCTAAACACCGGTGCAGCCGACCCGGGTTTGACCACGGGTGGGCCCTGGTTGACTCCCCTGAGTCAATGACAGGTGGGGCCCAGCCCTGTTAATTAAACAGGTTTAGTTTTATTTAAACTTTAATTAAATTAATCACCCTGACACGCGGGACCCACTGTCAGGTTTGACCTGGACATGTTCCGTTGACCTGCTGATGTCACACTGACGTCAGGCTGACGCAATAATTGATTTTCTGGAATTAATCTAATATAGGAAATTCCAGAATATAGCTTAAACTTTAAAAATTCATAACTTTTATTCTGTAACTCCAAATCAGACAAATTATATATGAAAAATGATCAGAAAAATCCAATCTATCCATCTGTACTATTTTCATGCATGATTAAACAAGTTAACCTGATGTTTAATACAGAACAAGGAAAAACACTTTAAAGGGCCATGTTTGAGTTTGAAATTTGAATCTTTGATTCAAATTGGTTCAAACCCTTCTGGTCTTAGTTGCATTAGCCCAACACACTCATATTGCTATGTTTCATGCATGCATCATATTGATGCACATTGTTTGGTGATGGTTGTGTATCGGTGTTCTTTGCGGCAGGTTCTGCCTCCGAGGAGTATCGTGATTACCCTAACGAAGAACCGTATCAGTGCATCGAACCATCAGGCAAGCAACCAACCATTTGATCATATCGATACAATCCCATGTTCTCGCTCCTGCTCTCTTTTACTGCATTAAGACAAC
>NW_021258637.1:0-713 GCF_002162155.2 Triticum dicoccoides | reverse complement strand
GATGTCGCTCAGGTATTCTATGTGAAGGACATGAGTAGCAAACCGAGGAAACGGAAAGATAAGAAAACGATCAGTACATCATGCGATGATCCAAAGCGCCACATTGTTCTTTCAGGGAAAAGAAACATCGTGGGAGTGGAGGACAAGACAGACATGTCAGTAGATTATAATATGTTTGCTGAAATTCCGCCCTTCAAAGTGAACACCGACCCAAGCATTAAGTTAAATGATGAGGATGCTCCATGGATACGGCACAATCGTAAGCAAGCAGGGACACAAGGGAAGAAATGATGTGTAATAATTTATTGTACGAAACTTTGTTGAATGGATCATGTGAATTATATTACCCGTGATGTGTTTGGTGTCCATTTTCGAATGATTCGAGATACCACTGATGATACATGAAATTTGGGGTGATTTAGTCATACTCCTGCCTAGGCGTATAATATGCATACTCGTAGTCTTCATAGCCGCCGCCGTTGTACTGGTAGTCGTCGCCTTCTAAGTTGCCGCCGTCGTCGTCGCTGCTGTCGTCGCTGTCGTACTCCTTCCTAGGCGTATAAAATTTTGAATTGAATTAGTTTTATTTTTCTGAATTTTTTGATATATTATTTGTATTTTTAACATTTTGAATTGAATTAGTTTTATTTTTCTTAATTTTTTGATATATTATTTGTATTTTTAGAATTTTGAATTGAATTAGTTTTATTTTT
>NW_021258636.1:0-392 GCF_002162155.2 Triticum dicoccoides | reverse complement strand
AGGGCCAGACCCACCTCTCTCCTAGGCGGTCTCAACCTGCCCTGTCGCTCCGCCACAAAGTAACAGTCGGGGGCCGTCGGGAACCCAGGCCCACCTCTACCGGGATGGAGCCACCTGTCCTTTCAGCCCCCACATCGGAATCACTTGCGGGTACTCAACGAGCTGACCCGACTTTAGTCACCATCTATATAGTATGTATGTATGTATAGTATATACCCGTGATCACCTCCCAAGTGATCACGGCCCGATAGTATAGCAAGGCAGACTGACAAGAATGTAGGGCCAATGATGATAAACTAGCATCCTATACTAAGCATTTAGGATTGCGGGTAGGGTATCAATGACTATAGCAACAATGACAGGCTATGTAACATAATAGGAGTAACCGAACA
>NW_021258635.1:0-720 GCF_002162155.2 Triticum dicoccoides | reverse complement strand
AGCTACTTTCGGAGATACCTGTAATGCACCTTTATAGTCACCCAGTTACGTTGTGACGTTTGATACACCCAAGGCACTCCTACGGTATCCGGGAGTTACACGATCTCATGGTCTAAGGAAGAGATACTTGACATTGGCAAAGCTCTAGCAAACGAACTAAACGACCTTTGTGCTATGCTTAGGATTGGGTCTTGTCCATCACATCATTCTCCTAATGATGTGATCCCGTTATCAACGACATCCAATGTCTATAGCCAGGAAATCATGACTATCTGTTGATCACAACGAGCTAGTCAACTAGAGGCTCACTAGGGACATATTGAGGTCTATGTATTCACACGTGTATTACGATTTCCGGATAATACAGTTATAGCATGAATAAAAGACAATTATCATGAACAATGAAATATAATAATACTTTTATTATTGCCTCTAGGACATATTTCCAACAATGCCGACTCAGTCTCTCGGAGGTGCTCATAGGGGTAGGTTGTGCGTGCGTGTATTCATAGGGGTGAGTGTATGCACGTGTATATGAGCGCTTGTGTCTTTACTGATGCTAAAAAAAATTCCATATTAACGCCACTGCCTTTCATCAAATTATAAACAAATAAAAAAAGTACGTTGAATCCCCCTTCTGTAAGTTAATTAAAAAGCATAGCTCCTGCAAACAACGAAAAAAATTTAAGGGTGCGGCTAGAGAGAGAGAGAGGGGGGGGG
>NW_021258634.1:0-1180 GCF_002162155.2 Triticum dicoccoides | reverse complement strand
CGATTATGGTTATCCTTCTCAAGTTCTACTGGTATTCATATTATTTGGTTTATTTGAGTTGAAGCAGAAAGAAGCTGATGAGTCATGTTCATTCTTGATTACGATGTTTTACTATTGAGCCAATGAGCCAACACCAGATAGGAAAGACACGATTTAGGGCCAGTAATTTTATGTAAGGACTTGGTTCATATATATTTCAGGCCTATTTGATCATTATAGATGCAACTATTAATTTGAGATTTGGAAATTACTAAATTTATCTATAGTTCAGGAGCTATACTTTTGTTTTGGTTGCACAAGCTAGCAACCTACTCAAATGTGTCAAAATAATCTTATTCAGACTTGAACACAACAACACATCCCATAACAACGTCCTGCAGCAACACACGGGGTATCATCTAGTATACTTAAACACAGCAACACATTGGTTCCTGAATTACCTTGACCATGTATATTTGAGATAAACTAAATTGTATGTGCAAGTGCAACGGCAAGAGAACTGAGGAGGAGATTTAAGGAACGTGTGCTGAGTAGTGAGGGCAGGAGCGACATGCAAATAATAGGAACGGTTTCGAGGACGCGAGGAGTACTCGGACGTGAGCCCATGCCACATTTGTTGTATTTCGGTTGCTCGGCATCCATGCTAATGGAGGCGTCCTACTTAATTGCTTCAAATTAACTGCCACGGGTATGCCTCCTTAACCACCATAGAACAGGTTCATCTATGGGACAAAAGATTGATGCTAGTTTGTAGCATGACCAGAACATGATAGATAAGAAGATTAGGGTGAGTAAGACGCACATCCTCAATTCGGTCGTACCTTTTCTTAGATTGATGCTAGTTTGTAGCACGATCAGAAGGAAGGGCCAACATTGAGTAGTGTAAGTTTGTTAGTTGTGTTTGACTTTTATGAGAAAATGGTTTGGTAGGATGATGATATGTAATGTTTAATCTAGTGTATTAACTGACTTGGAGTGCATGAATGAATTTTGGAATGAATGACACGGTGATTTTAGATTCTTTCAACGTGTTATGTTGCCGAAATTGTTGGGGAACGTAGTAATTTCAAAAAAATTCCTACGCACACGCAAGATCATGGTGATACATAGCAACGAGAGGGGAGAGTGTTGTCTACGTACCCTCGTAGACCGTTCGCGGAAGCGTTATATCAATGCGGTT
>NW_021258633.1:0-1024 GCF_002162155.2 Triticum dicoccoides | reverse complement strand
GGCTCCGGCCGCCCCCTGCACCGCCCCCCCTGCCGGGTCCGCCCGCACTGGCGTGCACTCGAACGAACGGGTGCTGGACACTCATTGCGCCCATCTCCACCCAGCACCCGTTAGCCCGAACCGCTGTGGCCTAGGGGCCCTATGACAACAGGGGCCCACACCCCAGAACGGTTAAAAAAAAGAGAGAGAATTAAAAATGAAATTATAAAATAAAAATGATTAATAAAATTAATTATTAATTAATTAATTAACTAATGAATTGATTAAGTTAATTAATCCGGTTTAATTAATTTAATTAACTAGTTAAGTTTAATTAAACTGTAATTAGATTAACCTAAACCCTAATTAACCTAATTAGAGGATGACAGGTGGGTCCCCCCCTGGACCCACATGTCAGGTTGACCGCTGACGTCAGCATGACATCATGCTGACGTCATAAATCCATTTTTTCGAATTAATTAATTAATTAATTAAATTCCAGAAATTAATAAAATCTTTAGAAAATCATATCTTTTAATCCGTAACTCGGATTAAAATATTTTCAACATGAAAGTTGCGCAGAACAACGAGACGAATCCGGATACGCAGCCCGTTCGTCCGCCACGCGTCCCTAGCATAGAGAACCTGCAACATTTCACCTCCGGTTCATCTGTCCGAAAACACGAAACACCGGGGGTACTTTCCCGGATGTTTCCCCCCTTCACCGGTATCACCTCATACCGCGTTAGAACACGTCTAGCTCTGCTTGTTGACCTGTTATGCACTTGCTTGCTATGTATTTACTATTTCTTCCCCCTCTTCTCTCCGGTAGCCCCCGTGACGATGCTGATGCCCCTGTGGACGACTACGTCACCGACGACCCCTCCTTGTCTGAGCAACCAGGCAAGCCCCCCCCCCCTTGATCCCCAGATATCGCCTATTCTCCTCTATACTGCTTGCATTAGAGTAGTGTAGCATGTTACTGCTTTCGTTAATCCTATTCTGATGCATAGCCTGACATTGTCGCTACATCTGTTGATACCTT
>NW_021258632.1:0-726 GCF_002162155.2 Triticum dicoccoides | reverse complement strand
TGTTGTAGAGGTGCGTTAGGGGCAGCCGGTGGTGGTGGTGGAAGACGCGCGAGCAATTCATTAAACCTGTTATCGAGCTTTGTTTCGAACGTCTTCTCCATGCCATCTATCTTCTCCATGGCCTCTTCAAATCTGTTTAGCACATCTTGCACCTGTCCACTCATCATTTGCTGAAATTTATCATGCAACTCCTTATTCGTCAGGTTCTCCCAGTCAGTCTCGTCGGCTTGTGATCCTGCCATGGTTAGCAGCAATAGAAACACACAAGATTGATCCTACAGACTGCTAACAAGAGGTGGTGGTGGATGTCACAAATCCGTCAAGCAAATCTTAAATTCTTACCAGTTCTTACCCAGCAGCAGGTGGTGATCGGCAATCATCGTAGAGAGTCAAGCGCACGAGTAGATGTATGTGGAGCTGGGAAGGCTTATAATATGGTAGCAAAAAGGGTCAGCAATAATCAATTCAGAGATGCAAAGTTGAATAAACGCTCAACGACGGTACTGTGCTGGTCCTAGGCTAGACCGTGCTAGAGATGCGAGCCTAGAACACTAACAAAATCACGGCGCTGCATGTAAACAAGGTAAAAGCACACTCTGGATCTTTTTTCCCTTTTTTTGCACTCCTCTTTTTTTTGCGAAAAATCACCATAATGGCGAGTGTCTCAAAACTCTTCCCTCGTCAAACTGATAGGATGGGCATGAAATTTTCTTTTGACTTTTTTTT
>NW_021258631.1:0-794 GCF_002162155.2 Triticum dicoccoides | reverse complement strand
GAAAAAGTAATAGGTTGAGTTTATTTCCTTTTTCGGGCTAAATTTATTTGAAGATAATGTAAATCTGAATAGTCCCAATCACTTATGTTCCTAGGATTTATTAGTACGATCTTTTTAGGCTAAGTTTTTGAAGGTAATCCAAATCTTAATAGTCTTGATAACTTCTGTTGCTAGGATTTTGTTGACTTAAATGTGTTTATAGAATTTATTAGTTTGATTATATTTTTTTTTCCAAATATGGCATCGAATGATCTGAAAATTTACGGATACCCTTGTCTCTTCTAACCAGCTTATATTATTTTTGGAATGTTCATTAACTTTGAAAGTACATATGCTTTTATTTATGTATTCCTAATTTGTATCAAGATTGATTCCTTTTTTGAACAACAATTATTTATCTAAATATTTTGTTAATGCTTCCTCGTATCTACTTAACTTTGCATTGGAATGTCATTGGTTGTTCTACTTATTATGCCTGCAGAAACAAGCATTGGTGGTGGACACGATGGAGCTGATCTTTTGCATAATACATAAGATGATTCTTCGGTCAGATATGCTATGTGATGTACCGGTTGAATAGGTAACCTTATCTTCTGCATGTATGTTGAACTATCTAAACTATTCTTATAAAACGAATCACTTCTCAAGTACCAAATTGCAAGTGAGGACTCTTTTAAGATTTTCTCTACAACTCTTTGCTTAACTCTTCCCACCTGGCCACCTTCTATCATGCTTTGTCAGGCTAAATATTTAATCTTTTCTCCAAGCTCAGCTTTCTCATTTTCCTTCCTCAT
>NW_021258630.1:0-414 GCF_002162155.2 Triticum dicoccoides | reverse complement strand
CGGTCAGTGTGCAAGAAAGAAAATACGACCACGTACGTACATATGGATGGGGTCTCGAACGCCTACTCGCGCATACGTACGGCCAGGTCTCTTGTACATGGCTCGGTCGGAACGGAGAAACAGCGTTATCGTCGTGTTCATGGGGAGCCAACCGGCTGGGTCGGAACGGAATGCATCGTCGTGTTCATCGAGAGGGCTTGGACGGAACAGGCGATGGAAACAAGGTCTGGCATACCACAAAACGGAGGAAACGGCCTTGTGTTTGACAGGCCACGTTCGAAACGGGATCCTGTTCATCGGGAGGGGTCTGGCGTACCGCAAAACAGAGGAAACAGACTTGTGTTGGACCTCCTATGGTCGATATAGGGTCCTGTTGATCGGAAGGGGTGTGCCGTACCGCAAAACGGACGAAAC
>NW_021258629.1:0-787 GCF_002162155.2 Triticum dicoccoides | reverse complement strand
TAGGGGTTGAAGATAAAGTTCATCATGCGAGAGAAAGTTGGAGGAGCATTGACAAGGCCGAAAGACATGACAGTATATTCATAAGAACCAAAGCTTGTTCTGAATGCTGTCTTGGGGATATCTTGTTCACGAATGCGAATCTGATGATAACCCATATGAAGGTCAAGCTTGGAGAATACTTTAGCACCTTTGAGTTGCTCGAATAGCTCATTGATGTTGGGAAGCGGATACTTGTTCTTGATTGTCTTCTTGTTCAAAGGACGGTAATCAACACAAAGTCGGTCCGTGCCATCCTTCTTCTGGACAAAAAGAACTCCACAACCCCATGGAGATGAACTCGGTCTGATCAAACCCAGACGCTCTTGTTCATCGAGCTGCTTCTTCAATTCTTTCATCTCCTTGGGTCCAAGCTTGTAAGGACGCTTGCAAACGGGTTCAGTGCCAGGCTCAAGATCGATAACGAATTCGACTGGCCGATGAGGAGGCATACCCGGAAGCTCTTCTGGAAAGACATCTTGGTACTCACAAACGACTGGAATCTGAGAGATAGCATCCAACTCGCCCTTCTCATTGAGAGAAAACAACCGAATGGTTTCATCACGAGCGGCATAGATGATAACATCCTTAGAAGAGTGTGTCAATTGAATTTCCCTGGCAGCACAATCAAGCTGAGCCTTGTGCTGAGAAAGCCAGTCCATCCCGAGAATTAGATCAATATCAGAGTCACCAAGAACAATTGGTTTAGCCAGAAATCTATAGTCGCCCATCTTGATGGAAACATCAGGAG
>NW_021258628.1:0-1184 GCF_002162155.2 Triticum dicoccoides | reverse complement strand
GCGGCTCTCCCTATATGGAGAGTTGAGACTTGAGGCGCTTCGATACATTATCTCACATGGTATACAGAGCTACCCTCTTCCCCTTCGTCTAGCTACACCTTTTCCATCTCCAAACATGACCATGTCGACATCCACCTCGGTAGTCTCCACCGGCCTCAACAACAATGTCTACGAACCCCTCACGCGATCCAACTATGTTCTCTGGCGTGCTCAAGCTCGCTCCCAGATCATGGGGGCCGGCCTCTTTGGGTACGTCGACAAAACCCTAGAACCACCACCCAAAACAACCACCGGCCTCTTTGGGTACGTGGCTGTGAACCCTGCTTATGCGCCTTGGCTCATCCAAGATCAGATAGTTGCCTATCTTCTTAGGAATCTCTCCAAAGAAGTCCTAGTTCAAGTCGCATCTCTTGAAACCTCCCATGCCATCTGGTCCGCCCTCGCCAACATGTTCTCTGCTCAATCTCGCTCTCGCTGCAATTACATCTGCATAGCCCTCACCACCGCCCAGAAGGGAACCCAGTCGGCTGCTGCATACTTCTGCTATATGCGGGGTCTTGCCGATGAGATCGCACAGGCAGGGAAACCCATAGATGAGGAAGAGCTCCTTTCCCACATCACATCCGGGCTTGACATGGAGTACCAGCCCATCATCAGCGCCTTGGACGTGTGTCCTGAGCCGACCACGATCGATGAGCTCTTCGGCATGGTATCCACCTTCGACCAAAGAGTCGAGATGTTCCAGGGCACAGGCGGCCAAGCCTTCAAATCTTCGGCCAACGCCGCTTCTCGCGGTCGGGGTGGCCCCTCCAAAGGCTACCGTGGTGGTGGCGGCGGCCCTCGTCGTGGAGGACATGACGGCAGCGGTGGTGGTGGCCACTACGGCGGTGGTGGCGGCGGCCACTACTCCAACCCCCACGGTGGTGGCAACGGCGGCCACTACAGTGATGGTGGTGGCTATGTCGGCCGCTACTCCAACTCCGGCGGCAGCGGAAGACACAACAACAATAACAACAACGCCGGTCGCCCCTTCTACAACAACAACACGGGAGGCCAGAACAACTACAACAACAATTTTAGGGGGTATGATGAATATGAAGGAAAATGTCAGATTTGCAAGAAAACTAATCATATTGCAAAGGAATGCAAGTGGCGCTATGCAGATGATAACTCACAAGAAGAAG
>NW_021258627.1:0-5700 GCF_002162155.2 Triticum dicoccoides | reverse complement strand
GTTCCAGCAAATTCGGGTACTCCATATGTCCTATTTTCAGCAAAGGTCATGCTGAAATTTTCCGTGAATTTTAGCATGACTTTGCTAAAAATAGGACATATGGGGTACTTGTGACTAATGATGAAAGCTTAGGCTTTTAGGGTGCCTCGGCGTCGAAAAACCCTCAATGATAAAAGCTTAGCTTTTAGGATGCCTCGGTGTCGACAAACCCTAAATGATGAGACCATGATCTTGTTCCTTGACAATAACCAACTTTTGGACCAAACTTTGTTCCTATTTAGAGAGAAACATGGCCAACAACGATCAGGCCGGTGGTTCGGGCGGCAAGGCATTCTGGGAGCTGTCCCAGGAGATGGAGGAACAACCTCACTTGTATGAGGACACCGCCTTCCCCACCGATCCTGAGACCACTGATGGTACCGCCGAGGATGACCCCACTGATGCCACCACTGATGGTGCCGCCGAGGATGCCACCACTGATGATGGCGGCGCACGCACAGATGGCAGCCAACAGAAGAGGCAACGGAAGGACCGGCGCCCGACCGTGCTCCGCACCCTCAAGGAGGAAGTTACTGAAGTGGACTCCGACGGGAATCCAACGGCGCCCGAACGAATAGTCAAGGGGTACTCGCTTCAGCTCGGGTGCATTCTCCGGAGCACCGTCTCGATCAACACCGAGAACCTGAGGCATCCTGACCGAGGGAATTTGTGCAACCTCCTCTTCACGAAGCTGCACAAACGATACAAGTTCCCCGCTGCTTTTGAAAACACAAGCCTCAAAGGGAATAAAGTGAACAATGCTGCCCTCACGAAGATGAGCAAGGCCCTGTCTACTTGGAAAAGCAATGTGAAGAGAATGATTGAGAAAGGTGAGAGTTATGAGAAGATCAAGGAGAAAAATCCTTCGATCACCGAAGATGACTACAACGACTTCAAGATCAATTGCTCGAGCACCGCAAACTCCCAATCAAGTCAGTGGGGGAAAGAAATGCGGGAGCTGAACTTAGGGGAACACAAACTCGTTCCCGGCGGTTACAGAGTGACGGAGCCTATATGGGACAAGGAGGACGCGGAGCGTGCCGAGCAAGGCCTACCGCCCCGCTTCGAGAAATGCAACGGTAACAAGCAGACCAGGAACTTTGTCAGGGCCCTTTACAAGGAGGACCCGATAACAAAGGAGCTTACCACGGATCCGAAGACCAGGGCGCTTGAGCTTGTTCTGGTAAGGAATACACCCCCGCGTAATTAGCTCCATATGGTTGCATTCTAATTAATGAAGCCAAATTTCTAAATGGTTCACATTCCTTCCGCAGGCGACTGAAAGCAGTAGCGCGGGGTCGACTATGAGCAACCTTGGGACACCACTCTAAATAGGGCGTTGAATGTAATGAAGAACAAGGATAAGCTCAGTAAGCCGACGTCAGCTGGTCGTGTGGCCGGCAAAGGCTTGTCCACAAAATGGGGGTCATACTATACCGCTGGTGTGCGGAAGGAGAAAAAGACCAGCTCGGAAAGCCAGGCGCGCGAGGTTCAAGAACTCAAGGCACAGGTGGCGCGGATTCCAGGGATTGTCCAAGAGCAAGTGGAACAACGACTTGGAGCGACGATCCCGCCATTGTGCCTACCTTGATCCAGCGGTTGACTGCATGGATTGCGGGCGGCCAACAGGGGCCGCCCCCGATTCCTAGCTTCACGGCCAGCAACTCGCAGAATGCGATGGCGGGGCCATTGGTGTCTCCGGCGGAGGCGGCATTGGTGTCTCCGACGCCGGCACGGGAGTTTAATGCACCCGGGTGTACGTCGGCCGGCACCTCTGCAGCAAGCGGCCCCTCCGTCAACTGCATGCCCGCCGTTGGCAGTGCCTCGACATTAGCCGAGCTCGAAGCCATCATCACGGTAACTAATTAAGCCTCTCTCAGCCGAGGACTTCATCTCCTTGCCTTTGACTGGGCATCCCTGACGCCCTACATGTTTTCGCAGGGTGCCGCCGACATTCCGTGCACTCTCCTGCACTTCGTGAACAACGAGTTGGTCAATGTCGCCAAGGGCCAAATCGTTCAACCGGGCAACCCCTTGTTCCACGGTACCCAGATGCCACCCAACTTGTTTAGGGTTCAACTGGTTCGGGTGCTGCCAGGCTGCGACGAGTTATTACCTCTGATTCGACCCGTCGGGGCCGACGATGATGACGTGATGACCCTCAGCGCCTGCCTGAGCTGGCCCCTGCTTTGGCCGAAGAGCCAGATTCGTTTGGGGGCGGGGGACACCACCCCAAAGACAACACCGCCAGTCGTGCTGGCGCCAAGTCGGCCCCATGGCAAGACCGCCGCAACGGTGCCGGACATCCCTATGCCACTGGATCCAAACATGCATATGGCACAGGATCAGAACGACTACGACGACGATACATTTGGCAATGTCTATCAGTACTTTGCTGAACATGGGTACGATGGCGACTTCATGGGGGCTCCTTCTCAAGAACCCAACCCAACAAAAGACGTGCGCGATCTAGCTGGTACCGCGGAGAAGCCAAGTTGCAACAGGCGTCGTCTGCCGTTCAGCTCTCAGGAGACGCCTCCAACTGCCGACTTCACCGAGCCTAAGATAGGCGAGGTGCGAAATATTATCAGCCCAAACACACTCAAGAAGGCGGTCTGTGAGCAGAACTCGGTCCCATTACAGGAGAAGAAGATGGCACGCAAAAGAAAGACTAACAAGGGTGCGAGCCAGCCGGCACCGAGTACGATCCGTGCTCCGGACGGGCCATGTCCACCTGAGGATATCTCGAGGAGGGTGCATGTGGCGGGTAGGGCGATGCTACCGACAAATATGCTCAATGCTGCAACCGGTGCTATGCGGAGTCTGCATGACATTGTTCTTTCTTTGGAGAAGCGGCGTCTCAAAGAGAAGGATGTGGCATACCCGGTTTTCGCGGCCAAGGTGCCAGAGGGCAAGGGCTTTGTGGATAACTCCATCGGGCGTATGATCGTCCTGCGGTTTGGTGACATCCACGCTATGATGAACCTTCATCCGCTGCACTACACCTTCGTTCGGCTATTTTCGCTGAGTATGGAGATGCGGATCATTCGCGACAAGACCCCGGACATCGTGATAGTCGACCCCTTCTACATGCGTGCCAAGATCTTGGGCAGCGCTAGGGACCGGCAAGTCGCGAGTTCTTACCTCGAAGGCGTCATTCTGGCAAACTAAGATAAGGATAACTTCCTCGTGCCTTATTTTCCCGAGTAAGTCCTCCCCTCAACCGGCCCGTATCATATGAATTCTTAGATTTCGATCGTTTTTCTTTTAACATTCCATGTTTTCTGCAGTGACACACATTGCACGCTCATCCTCCTAAGACCCAAATATTCCATGGCCACGTATTTCGACCCAGACCGTCAGTCGAACGTAGACTACACAAATGTCAAGAAGGTTCTTGATCATGTTCTCCCCGGCTACGCCAAATCTGGAGGCACCTTCACCAGGCCTATTCGTAAGTACGGCAAGCACGTGTTCTCCCACAATACGATGTTCTGCTGCGTCAAGCAGTCGCCTGGCGGTCAAAAGGGTGCCTACTACGCCATCCATCACATGCGGGCGATCGTACGGGACCATCATCAACTTCTGCTACCGAGTAAACTCAAAGATTGGGCAAAGAGCATGTCGGCAATCCAGGACGCGGACCTCCGACAAGAATTCTTTCGCATCCAGTCGGAGTTTGTGGAAATCATCCATCAAGATGTCCTTCGTACCTCGGGGCAGTTCTACCTCAGAAATCAACCGTCCAACAGTGACATCGACACAATGCTACAAATGCAGGCTGACAACGCCCATTCTTTCATGACTCCCACGATAGACGGCGGCTTCATCCACGCTCCGGTCCCTTGAGTCGAGTCGAAAGCAGTGATGCTATGTCTAGTTCTGAAACATCGATTGGCTCATGTTGTAATTAAACTTTAATGAACTTGTAGTATGTCTCTTTGGTTTCGAGAGTCGTTCAACTTAGATGTAATCGATGCTATTAATGTCTTGCTTTTCTCTTCCGATCATTCTGTTGCATACTTATATATTGCTTATGTATTGTCTGTGAATTGGTACTAACATTTCGTTTGGCGAGTGCATAGCGATGCCCACGTATGTCGTGTACAAGGGTAAGGTTCCCGGAGTCTACAACGACTGGGAGGAGTGTCAGAGACAGGTTCACCGATTCAGCGGTAACAGTTACAAAGGGTACACCACTAGGGCCGAGGCCGAATCTAGATACGCCCGCTATCTAGCGGGAGAGGGGAGGGAGCGTTGGAGGAACTGGATGAAGACGAGTTTGATTGTGATGATGCTCATCGTGATGACCACAGCTCTGTTCTAGGTGATGGTAGTTTAGATGATCGATATCGACTTGTAATGTGAAGACAAACTCGCTACTCGCGGTCTCGAGACTTGTAATATAATGTTCTATCTTTGTTCGGTCTTTTCAATTCGGAGACTAATATGATGAATTGTATTCAGAGACTAATCTTCTATTGTACTCGATGAATCTGTTGTTGATGTGTGCTGTCTATATTTTTTCCAATTATACATTTTGTAACCTGTGCAAAAAACAGAAAATAAAAATATAAAAAAACCTAATATTCATACTAATGGCGCATCACACCGCAGTGCGCCATTAGTATGCCAAAGGATACTAATGGCGCATCATTAGACAGTGCGCCATTAGTATGCCGAAGTTACTAATGGCGCATCTTGCTGTTGTGCGCCATTAGTATGCCAAAGCACCTGGGTATACATGGCCCCCTGGGAGGCATACTAATGGCGCACTGTTGTATATACTAATGGCGCATCTAGTGGTGCGCCATTAGTATACCAGATACTAATGGCGCACCAGTGGTGCGCCATTAGTAAAATATACTAATGGCGTGGCACTAATGGCGCACCACTGATGCGCCATTAATGGCCAAATTAGGTGCGCCATTAGTAGGCCATTTCCTAGTAGTGTGTCCACTGGACCAGAGAGGAAAAACAGGCACAACACTCATAATATGCAATGAAATAGATATATAATTGCACAGAAATGATTTAGAGACCTCACATGATGTCTCCAAATTTTGGTTGAATTTTTAGCTAAGTTTATCAACTGGTTGAAGTAGAAAAAGAGCTCCAAAACTCAAACAAGTCATTTTAATGATTAAAGCTCAGGCTGAAATAATTTTATAAATAAATCTACTGATTTAGAAATAGTTATACAGAGAGCATAGAAGTTTAAATTTTTTGGAAAGCTCTACTAGGAAAAATAATTATCCTCAAAATTAAAGGAGATGCCCTGAACTTCACAGAAACAAATCAGAAGGAAAAAAAATTAAAACTCCTGGTAAAAATTTTAACTTCCAAAAATTTGGATAAATTTTTGGGGTGTTACATATAGTGGGTTGGTTCACCACACCACTGGATTACGGATGAAGAATAGAAGCATACATGCAGTGCAAAAGAAGATCACTTGCTCTGAATAGTTTAATTTACATGGTATGAAGAAGGAACTTGGTTGTACAACTGAAAACTTAAATTGAGAAGGACAAACTTTTGTTTATGAACTACATAATAAACTTTAAACATACAATTTGATGCAAACACCAAAAATAAACAGCTGTTGCAGTCATGCCTAACCAAATATACACAACAAAGTTTGAAGGATTGAGAAGGACAAAC
>NW_021258626.1:0-943 GCF_002162155.2 Triticum dicoccoides | reverse complement strand
AGAGAGAGAGAGAGTGAAAAAAGTGTGTGTGCGTGTGTGAAAGAGACATGGACAACACACGATAATAGTAGAGAAAAAGCATGTGTGTCTTATGCAAACATATCACACATGCATCTTCGACAACGGAGGCAAGGTGAGGAGATAGTGTGTGGTTGTTTGGAACTGAGAGAGCAAAACCCCTAAGCTAGCACGTGGCCAAGAGGGGTCTGACAAACAAGGGAGAGAGGTCGAGAGAGACGTACGGAGAAAATGCAGACATGGGGAGGAGAGAGTGTATGTTTGTCATAGAGAGATCCCCTGGAGATCGTGATGGGACTACATGGGTGGGAGATCGAGTGACAAGGTGTGTGCGTGATAGAAGATGCCCCGAGAGATATCGAGATAGACGTATGGATGGAAGGAGACAATGCGTGTGTTCCTGTTGGCTAGTAAGAGATAATCATACTTAGGAGGGGGGAGTGCTTGCGCCTATGATGGATTGAGGGATTATGGTACTTAGGGGGGTGCGTGTCACATGGAGAGAGAACAAGGGCGGAGAGTGTTGGATGGGTCTATATGTATAGCGCGAGCGAGACATGTGTATGTGTGAACCAGGGAGATATAACGCCAGTTTGGCTTGCGTCCTGAGCATCTTTTGCCTAGCCTGGGGTTGTGGCTGGATTTCATGCACGCTTGTTTGGTTGCTACCCTGTGAAAAAGAAAGCCCGCCTGGCCTGGGTTCCCTTGCACTTTAATTAGCCTGGCTGAACTCCAGACACTGCAAGTAGCCTGGCCCAGGCGACCGATTTCGAATGCCTGGTCATGCCTGGTTGTGTGGCCACGAGGCTAACAGCAACATGGATGGTTATTAGCATTAAATAATTGATGCATGGATTGATTGATGGGACGTTGATGCTTTGCCTGGCCCAAGCATGAACCAAACGCTTCAGCACCACACAAGCCT
>NW_021258625.1:0-797 GCF_002162155.2 Triticum dicoccoides | reverse complement strand
TGAACAAACTATGCCATGAATGTGGCCATAAGATTGATCATTTGGCTTGAAAGCCATGAATCTTCACACATGATAGCTCATTTCTGAGAACACTTTTTAAAAATAATTACCATATTACAAGTTTATTATATTTACTGGAAACTTGGTCATATATAATGACACAATGCGGAGGTTTTCCAATTTTTTGATTTTTTTGAATTTTTTATGCCCGTTTCAAAATGCGGTCCAAACAGCGGCAATGACCGTTCCTAGCTAGTGCTTGAATCTTGGAAAACTTTTGATGTTTCTATGATTAAATAGATACTTATATACCTAGAAATGATTCTTGGAAAAAATAAAGAGCAAACTATGAGGTAGCTGCAGTTCAGATTTGACCCGCTTCCAGCTAAATCGGCGGAAATTTGTCGTTTTCACCAGAGGTGGATCAAAACTTTTTACACCCAACCATTTGGTCAATTGTGCATTAAATATGGCCTAGTATTTTATAAAAATAATTTGATCCAATTTTGCAATAATTATTTGGTAGGTTCTTCACAAAAAAAACCTCATTTGGGGCACTCGAAAAATGGAAAATGACTCTTTTGTGCAATGAAAGTGAAAACTCCCCAAATCAACATTGTTTGGAATTCCAAGATGCACCCTTTTGCACAATTTGAGATCAATTCAACAAACTATGCCATGAATGTGGCCATAAGATTGATCATTTGGCTTGAAAGCCATGAATCTTCACGCATGATACCTCATTTCTGAGAACACTTTTTTAAAATAATTACCGTATTACAAGTTTATTATTTTTT
>NW_021258624.1:0-892 GCF_002162155.2 Triticum dicoccoides | reverse complement strand
TCCGATGCCTGAAACAAAGTGTAAAAGGGGTCCAGAGCAATGGTAATAAGTTTTGTGTCTGATACCAGAATAGATCAACAGGCAAGTGGCCCGTGAATTACATACAAAGCCAAGCACGAGGAATAACCTTGACAACAGGTTGTACAGGAGAGTCAGGTTTCTTTCCTGGGACCTGTGGGTTATGGGCCCACCATGTGGGTTAAAAGTAGAAAGGGGGGCTGACATCTTGTACGATGACGATAGCAAGGCATGTCAGAGAGTAGCATGTCAGTTATGTCGGCAACAATGTCGGTACCAAGGGCGAGGGACGAAGAGAACCATTTTCCTGCTCGTTGAACGAGGCGGACCAGTAGGCAGAGTTCTCGTCCATCGGTGGTTACCGGAATGTCATCAACAAAAGTAACATGGTCTTACTGACAGAATTGTACAACAAGGTGTTTACATAAGCAGGAAAATATTACTTCTCAGATCATATAGATCACAAGAAAGGTTAAACCAACCATGGAAGGAAAATATGATCATCAGATTAAACAGAACAATGGAAAGGAAAATGTGTTTAAACACATATTTCAGGGGTATATCCTTCCCAATGACAAGCAGAGCATGATATCCATGACAGGATATAAAGAAAAAAAACCATTTAGGTAAGGGGGAAGGAATCTCATGATATTACCCATACAACGGTGGTAGGATAAGTGATAAATAAAATTTAGCATCGTGCTTCAAATGTTCCTGTTGAAAATCGGAGTACCATTGACATGCTTCGAGATAGCATTGACATGGTCTTCAGGTGAAGATCAGACTTTGGGTAACACGAAGGATCCATCAGGAATAACTTGTAGAATAAGTCTTACAATTTCCTCATGGACGAATGGATAACCTTGCTGAAAAG
>NW_021258623.1:0-2547 GCF_002162155.2 Triticum dicoccoides | reverse complement strand
GAACCAATTCTCCTCGGCTTCTTCACCTCCCCTTCGTCTTGATTTGCATCCAAACCCCACTGCGTTCACATTGTTTTAAGCTCTTTAAATAATCATCTACTACTTCAGTTAGACTAGCCATCTAATCCTAATTGTCCAAACCATAGCCCTCCGTTCCAGCGGTTCCAAATGGCGAAAGAGATTGAGATGCAAGTTTTTAGCGTCCAACATGTCCTCATCGAAGGCTCGATGCGCATAGTTGCCACCGTCACCGTCCACCCAAGGGTTGTTCGGCAGTGGATCAACAATGTATCCAACTCCCTCAAAAAGGTAGAGACGAGAGTCATCGGTCTCGACGTAGAGTACACGAAGCGTGCCCCCGGGAAGATCCAGCGCGCCGCCGTCCTTCAGCTGTGCCTCGAAGATGATGTTTTTGTGTAACACATCATACACTTGCCCTCCATACCAGGTGAGCTTCACGATTTCTTATCTCGGGAGGACGTATACTTCTATGGGGCAGCCATCGAAGGGGACAAACAGAAGCTGGAGCCGTACAACCTTGATTTGAAAAGCATCGCTGACCTAAAAACCAGAATCAAAATTCCTGTAGAAGATAGTGATAAACAGACACCATCCCTATTCTACGTAGCAAATTTTGTGCTCGGTACAAATCTTTGGAAGGGTGACGAGACGGTGGCATTAAGGTCGTCTGGATGGGAGAATTATCACTTGACGTACGAGCGGATAAAATATGTTGCCCTCGATGCCCGTGTGAGTTTTGAGATAGCTGCAAGGTCCAAAGAGCTTGTTGCGAAGCCGTCTCCCACAGAGAATGAGAACAATAAGAAGAAGAAGAATAAGAAGAAGAAGAAGAAGAAGAAGAAGAAGAAGAAGAAGAAGAAGAAGAAGAAGAAGAAGAAGAAGAAGAAGAAGAAGAAGAAGAAGAAGAAGAAGAAGAAGAAGAAGAAGAAGAAGAAGAAGAAAAGGTTGCACCAGCAGGAGGGCATTATGGATGGATGAACTATTTCATCTCTTGTAAAAAAAAGTATTCCCTCTCGGTGTATATTGATATAGACGGACTATTTCAATGGTGTGCATGTCTTTGGAACAGAGTAATAGCGTGGGTCCGCTTGACTATAAGGAACTATTTATTCGCATATATAGCTTTCTCTGCTACTCCTTCCAGTGATCGGTATGCAGCGCATGCGTCCGTAGACATGACAGCTTGTCCATGGAAGTTCAACTACGGCGACCATCAAGTTTCATCTCGCGATTCCCACGACGCCTCTCCAACCCACGGCACCACGCCCCCCGACGTGCGCCTCACCCCTCTCGGCCGCACCGCCCCTCTGCCTTTGTGTGCATGACACGTGGGCCACCTAAAATGCGGCGAGCATCAAGTTTCTACCACAGCCACCCGCAATTCCCACGACACCTCTCGAACCCATGAAACCACACGTCCCCCGACCTGCGGCTCACCCCTCTTGGCCCCACTGCCCCTCTGCCTACGGGAGCATTACATCTGGACCAGTCACCTATTGGGTCCACATGTTATTGACTCAAAGGTAGGTGTAGTAAGGCGCTGAAGCTCAAGCTTGACGGCCCTGAGAGGGAAATGTAACTCCTGCGCCAGGGCTTGTGGTGCTCCCGCAGCACGAACTCGTGCCAAACTCGAGATTTGTTTCTTTACTATATATGCACGCAATGATTTAATGGACACTGTAATCTCAACATGTGATGGGGAGCTCTAAATTTGAATTTGAAACTTATAAAACGAAAAGATTCAAAACAAATAAACTGGGAGAGAGGGAGTATATCGTAGGATGTGTCCCATACAAAATAAGTCCCCTGGTTTGTCACCGCGAAGATGCAGTTAGAAAGGAGCACATCGTCTTCCTACTCATACGACAACAAATCGGCCGCAGACAGCATGGTCCACCTTTGACCGCCATGTGCAAGGTTCGTGCTATCTTATTCAATCTCATCGTGGTTCCATCGTACCAAGTCATGCGGTGGCCCATTGCATGGCTGATCCCAATGTTGGACAAAGGTTCTACGGGAACGGTGTCACCGTTGTAAATGTTGTGCAAATTGATGTTGGTACCCTCCCATACATATGCAAGCCAATCTCCACTCGCACCGAGCCTAACCTGTGAAACAGTGGGCAGGGGGAGAATTAGGAAATGGGCATGGAAGTAGTCTTTAGAATGCATTTACTACGTGAGCAAACTCATCTTACCTGCTCATCGGAGGAAATCCAAGTGCCCCTCAACGTCGGCACCTCAAGGGGCGTCAACTTGCAACTACGGCTACGCCGCGCTGGAGAGACCCCCAAGGAAACATCCTCGTGCGTTCCACGGAACATCAAGATGCATTTGTATGAGTAGTTTATCTTGTGAGAGAAAAGGATGAACGAGGGAAGGCCTCTAGAGATAGAGATGGACACTACTACTACCAATGTGCTGGCCCGTGCGTTGCAATGGATCCAAAGTAGTAGAATAATACTTGTTCACGTGCTTGAAATATAAACACTCTAGTTTTGATATACATGTGTCAGCAGACATGACA
>NW_021258622.1:0-402 GCF_002162155.2 Triticum dicoccoides | reverse complement strand
GTGCCCTGGTGATTGAAATTCATTCCCGTTTCTTGCATGGGACCTAAGCATGCACCCAAGGACATAGATTTGATTTTTCAACCAATTTATATGCACTGGAGCATGTGCATGTAGTTCGAATTTGAATTATTTACATAAATGCATTGAAAACTCAGTTAATGCATAAAAATGTCCAAACGAACCCGAAAAATCAAAAAAAATCACACAACACTCCTGTTGTTCTATGTTGACACGAGAAAAAAAATTGAAAGCAATAATAAGCAAAGGATATCGTTTCGTCCCCAAAGGTGGGACGTTCCCTACCGAAAACCATCATGCTTGTTGTGAGAAGCTTCGGTTTGTGAGAAGCATATACCCAAACCTACCCCAAATGGGACAAAATTTGTACCACGGCATGTTGAT
>NW_021258621.1:0-395 GCF_002162155.2 Triticum dicoccoides | reverse complement strand
AAGGCAGCAGAGGAGAGACACTTGGCGCCACTGGAACTCATACATTCTGATCTTTGTGAGATGAATGGTGTGTTGACTAAAGGTGGAAAGAAATATTTCATGACTTTGATAGATGATTCCACTAGATAATGCTATGTATATCTGTTAAATACTAAAGATGAGGCTCTACACTACTTCAAAATCTATAAGGCAGAAGTTGAGAATCAACTTGAAAAGAAAATTAAACGAGTCCGGTCAGATCGTGGTGGAGAGTACTTCTCAAAAGAGTTTGATGCCTTTTCTGCGGAACACGACATTATTCATGAGAGGACGCCTCCCTACTCACCCCAGTCAAACGGGGTTGCCGAGCGAAAAAACCGTACTCTAACTGATTTGGTTAACGCCATGTTAGATAC
>NW_021258620.1:0-2090 GCF_002162155.2 Triticum dicoccoides | reverse complement strand
AAATATTTATTCAACTTTTTTCAATTACTTACTCAACATATTTATATACATGATCAACATTTGTTTTAAAAATACCTGTAAAGATTTTCAAATAATTGCACAACATTATTATAAACATGATCAACAATTTTTCAAATACAACATTTTTTAAATATTTCTTCTACAATTTTCAAATACATGTTCATTATTTTATAAAATACTTGTTAAAATAATTCAAGTTTTTGTAGAGTATTTTTTGCAGAATATAAAAAAAGGGAAAAGAGGCGCACTAACACTTTCTTGAAGTATTATGATGGCAATGGTAAATTTTTATTACTCCCTCAGATAGATATTACTTGTCTTTGTTTTTTCTAAATACGGATGTATCTAGACATGTTTTAGTGTAAGACAGTATATTTTAAAAAATTAACAGCAAATATAAACCTGAACGTGGAAAAAAGGAAAAAACAAAACCGATAGATGAAGCGATCACTACTTCAACCGTTAGCCCTGAATCTTTTTTGCACACTCAACATATACCATTAGATGAACCATGTCAAAATTTGGTATTTCCCGGGGTCCGTTTGCTATAATTAAGTCATTAAGTTAATTTCTAGGCACTTGCTGAATATAATTCAATTTTGAAATGTAGATGACTGAAAAGTTCACAATATTCGTTTGAAAATCATATTTATGTTGTCTATGTGTAGGCCTTAGGCAAGAAAAGGAAAGAAAAGTTCTAAACATGAGGGTGACAAGACATGACCCCAGCATGGCGTTTGCCCTTTTTTTAATTCTGAAAAATGCAAATGGAGTGTGAAAAACATGAAATTTGGCATGGTACCCTCACATCACATTCAGAAAATGTGGTGAAAGTTTAGAAGGTTTTGAAAAAGTTATGACATATGCTGCTTAGAAACGAGACCATCTCTGAGAAATAATCTAGGTTTTGAGAGGCAATGGGTCAGGTTTGAAGGCGATCGGTCATGCTTCATCTGTTGGCATTGATTTTTTTTGGAAACTCAACATAAACCATTTCTTGATGGGTTACAAACAAGAGTTTGAATTATCCATAACAAACCAAATTACTAAACAAGGTCCCGTCTATTAGTTATTTGAAGAATATATTTTTTTTGCGCAAAATGTGTCTGTGTACATTCAAACTGTTAATAGAACATAAAATTAACTTTCTTCAAAATTTGAAACTTTTCTGTACTTTTGAGAAATATTCATATGTGTTAAAACATATAATTATCCAACAAAAGAAAATCATGTATTCGAATAAATTATTGGTCTATTGCAAAATTCATTCAGATATGCCAAATATAATGTTCCAAAACTAATCAAAAGTAGGCCCACATGCTTTTTTAGCTTACTGTCCACCTCTTGTGCAACTACACTTGCATGTCCTTTCCTCCGAAAGATAGTTTGGCTTTTAAGCTTCCCAAGATGTGCATACCTTACATAGCAATCTATAGTCCACATTTTCCGAAGTTACCTAAGACTTTAACACAAACAAATGAGGCCTGGAAAGGACCCCATACCGGTTTTCATAAATTTCTGACCAGTTTTAGATATCATCATCAATTTTCTACCTTGGAAATAGAAGTTCGAGTTCTCCCTAACAAACATTCTATATTTTCATCTATCTCCAGGACATAAGCTAAACTGCAAATATTCATCTTTGTATATATATTTATTTCTGAAAGTTCAAACCTTATTTGATATACAAGTAGTTCAAAATGGAATTATTTTTAATAAGGGCACTTAAATTCATTTGAAGTATTAAAAATATTAAATCATATAAAAAATATTTAAAAGACTGCAAAACCTGATATAAGCAGTATTTTACATGTAAATAATGTATTGTGGTATATATATCATAAATGTTTTTGCAAGTTACTTTATAAGGGTGCCTTAATTCCTTAATAAAAATGAAAAAATTAGGAGGAATTCCAGACCAGCCTCAGTCGGCTGGGCTGAAGTGCATAAAAGCCCACTAAGGTTCACATGGAGTGTATCCGGCATGAGGCAATTCCTGCGTTCTGATTGGTTGTCCCAATCCTCCCACGGATCGCAGATAGTTACCGTCCGATCCTCCCGAATCGAAC
>NW_021258619.1:0-393 GCF_002162155.2 Triticum dicoccoides | reverse complement strand
TGGGGTAGCATCGACTGAAGAGAAGCTTGTCCAACATCGTCTGAGATGGTTTGGGCATATTCAACACAGGCCTCCAGAAGCGCCAGTGCATAGCGGACGGCTAAAGCTTGCTGATAATGTCAAGAGAGATCGGGGTAGACTGACATGGGAGGAATCCGTAAAGAGAGATCTGATGGACTGGGGTACCACCAGAGAACTAGCCATGGACAGGGGTGCGTGGAAGCTTGCTATCCATGTGCTAGAACCATGAGTTGGTTGCGAGATCTTATGGGTTTCACCTCTAGCCTACCCCAACTTGTTTGGGACTAAAGGCTTTGTTGTTGCTGTTGTTTTTTGTTGTTGTAGTGTGTTCTTGCTTAGGAACCATGTTAGCACAGTTCTCATTACCATTTA
>NW_021258618.1:0-413 GCF_002162155.2 Triticum dicoccoides | reverse complement strand
ATAAGGTCATATGTGGGTCCCTCATGTCAACGGTCAAACAAAATGTGTTGGTTGAAGCTGCCTCGTCAGCACAGATGTGTGGGCCAACCTATCATAGACGGGTTTAAACAAGCCTAATCGACACTAGGTACTAGTTTTTTTGGCGCGAATTAAGAATTTTTGGGTATGTTTTTGCTATTTTTTGTACAATAATTTCTTCCTAGGGCTGGTTGAAAGTGGTAGTTTTTGTTAAATACTCTACATACTGTAAGTAGGAGTAGAAGTTCCGCTTTGGAAGCCAATAAGCATGGCTAGTTACATAGTGCCTATGTGTACGTAATTCAAACTAAATATCAACCATGAGTGACTAATATATTGATGGAAAACTCAAAACTATGGAAATAATGGGTATTTTTTGCATGGTTCGAAATACT
>NW_021258617.1:0-547 GCF_002162155.2 Triticum dicoccoides | reverse complement strand
ATGGCTTGCTAACACCAGCTAAGACCGTAATAAAGTAGGGTATGATAACATACCACAATATAGCAATCTCTGCTTTCACAGTACATACTTTTGGCAATCACGAACATTATATACTTTTGGGAATTAGGGACACATGCTCAGTTCTTTTGGTTGAACTGCCAATAGGTCACTCTGCCAATCATTTGCATGATGTACTTTTGGCAATATCTTACACAACCTAAGTGCATGTCAAAAAGTGGCAATAGGTACTTTTGGCAATCATGTGCATGCTACATTTCTGGCAATTACTAATGCATGCTCATTTGTTTTGCTTCAAATGGCAATATGTACTCCTGGCAAACATTTGTGTGCTCTACTTTTGGCAGCTATTAATACAAGCTCATTTATAATGGTTTAACTATCCATAGAAATAACTTGAATGTCATTTTTTGTAAACATACCAAATAACTGACAACTAAATAAATGCACTTTTACTAGGTCTCAACAGATTTGGTAATCAGATTGACAATAAGATGCATAGTCCACTTCATTATATGGAAATAATGAA
>NW_021258616.1:0-1557 GCF_002162155.2 Triticum dicoccoides | reverse complement strand
AGAACAGCACTTTGTGAAGCAAGTGTTATTTATATATTCTTGATTTCCCTAAAAATTTGTCAAGACATTCTTCTTAGTATATGATCATCCTCGGCCAAAACTCACGCCCATTGGCCATGTGCATTTCCCGTACCGCTGATCAAACACTTGGCTGCTAATTCATGTTTGAGCATAGTTCGTTCTCCCCATGAGAATCTTATGTTATAATTTTCTTCCTAGCACCTACCTGGAGAGTGCCCAACCCGCTAGACATTCCTAGTCCGCCCAGAATGCATGGCAACACCACGGTCACGCGGTGACCACGCGGCAGGCATGCGAGTTTACGCGCTCTAGAGTTGGGGCCCTCGGCCACCGTCCAAACCTCGATGTATCGCCAACGAACCATGTATTTCTGATTAAATAGGTAATTATGTAATTATAAATGATTTTTGGAAAAAATAAAGAGCAAACTATAAGGCAGCTGCAATTCAAATTTGACCCGCTTCCAACTGAATTGGCGGAAATTTATCTTTTTCACGACAGGTGGATCAAAACTTTTGACACCCAACCATTTGGTCAATTGTACAATATATATGGCCTAATATTTTAGAAAATTGATTTGGTCCAATTTTGCAACAAAATATGGTAGGTCCTTCAGAAAAAAACTCATTTTGGGAACTCTAAAAAATGGAAAATGAAATTTTTGTCCAAAGAAAATGAAAACTTCCTTAGGCAACACTGTTTTCCATTCCAAGATGCACCCTTTTGCACGATATTAAGTCATTTAAACAAATTATGTTATGAATGTGGCCATAAGATTGATCATTTGGCTTGAAAGCATGAATCTTCACACCTGATAGCTCATTTCTGAGAACACTTTTTTAAAATAATTACCGTATTATAAGTTTATTATTTTTTCTGGAAACTTGGTCACATATAATGACACAATGCCGAGGTTTTCCAATTTTTTCAATATTTTTGATTTTTTATGCTTGTTTCAAAACGTGGTCAAAACCACATGCATGACCGTTCCTAGCTAGTGGTTGAATCTTGGATTTTTTGAGTGTTTCAATGATCAAATATATACTTATGTACCTAGAAATTATTTTTGAAAAAAATAAAGAGCAAACTATATGGCACCTGCATTTCAAATTTGACCCGCTTCTAGCTGAATCGACAAAAAAAATTCTCTTTCATGAGAGGTGGATCAAAACTTTTGACACCCAACCATTTGGTCAATTGTGAATTGTATATGGCCTAGTATTTTAGAAAATTGATTTGGTCCAATTTTGCAACAAATATATGGTAGGTCCTTCACAAAAAAACTCATTTTGGGCACTCGAAAAAATGGAAAATAAATTTTGGTCCAAAGAAAATGAAAACTTCCCTATGCAACATTGTTTGTCATTCCAAGATGCACCCTTGTGCACGATATGAGGTCATTTGGACAAACTATGCCATGGATGTGGCCATAAGATTGATCATTTGGCTTGAAAGACATGAATCTTCACACATGATAGCTCATTTATGAGAACACTTTTTTAAAATAATTGTCGTATTACAAGTTTATTATTTTTC
>NW_021258615.1:0-911 GCF_002162155.2 Triticum dicoccoides | reverse complement strand
ACATGACCCAGATAGGTCACTTCTGACAACCAGAATTCACATTTAGAAAATTTGGCATAAAGGCGATGCTCTCGAAGTTTCTTCAACACTAGCCTTAGATGTTCGGCATGTTCTTCCTCGTTCTTGGAGTAGATGAGTATATCATCGAGGTAAACCACGACGAATTTATCCAAATACTCCATGAAGATTGAGTTCATTAACCGAGAAAAGGTGGCTGGAGCGTTGGTTAATCCGAAGGACATGACGGTGTACTCGTATTGGCCATAACGAGTAACAAAGGCCGTTTTAGGAATGTCCCCGTTTCTGATTTTGATTTGATGGTAGCCCAACCTCAAATCCATCTTGGAGAAGACTGAGGATCCAGCGAGCTGATCATACAGGTCGTTGATCCTGGGAAGCGGGTATTTGTTCTTGATTGTGACCAAGTTGACAGGTCGGTAATCTACAACCATCTGGTCCGTACCATCCTTCTTTTTGACGAATAGGACGGGGCAAGCCCACGGAGATGAGCTAGGTCGGATGAAACCCTTTTTCAAGGACTCATCGAGTTGTTTCTTAAGCTCGGCTAGTTCTAGGGGTGCCATCTTATAGGGTCTTCTAGCAATCGGAACGGTTCCTGGAATGAGGTCTATTACGAACTCAACATCCCTGTCAGGTGGAACACCTGGCAATTCCTCTGGAAAGACATCCGGGAAGTCACGGACTACCGGAACGTCCTCAAGGTCTGGCAAAGGGCTGGCGTTAAGAGAATATAATTGTCGCTTGGCTATTCGGGTCAAGACATTGACTATCTTCCCCGAAGGATGGGTGAGTTGAACAGTCCTAGAGAAGCAATCGATTTGGGCATGATGAGCCGACATCCAGTCCATACCCAGAATGATATTAATATCTGAAGATTTAAGGGCTATCAA
>NW_021258613.1:0-390 GCF_002162155.2 Triticum dicoccoides | reverse complement strand
AATTATAGCTTGTTGTAGATTGTTGTAATCTTGCTCTAAAGTTGCTAAATAATGTTGCTGTCAGCCTGTTAACATTAAGTTCAGTTATTGCCATGTGTTTTGCTAGTGTTCCATGCACCCTATGAACTTCCTCTTGCCATGCTTAGCTTCACAAACATGCCTTCTTACTGTTGGTTGCCCTGCCATGCCATATATTGCTCTGTGGTGAGCTCACCAACATGTCTTCATAATTCTGTTTCTGCCATGTTTTGAATCTGTATTATAACTTGCCATGTTTACATGGGTGCCATCATATTTTCTGATCCTTTTTGGCTTATGGTCAGTAAGGGCCTTTTGTTCTATGCAATTAGTAGGTTCATGCCATGCCTTTGTTTGCCATGATAAGTTCCT
>NW_021258612.1:0-870 GCF_002162155.2 Triticum dicoccoides | reverse complement strand
CGGATTTGCATAAAAGAAAGGAAGGCGTTGTCATAAACCCTAAGATTGGGTTATCATTCGATTCATTGAACGAGGCATTCGAATTTTATAATTTATATTCGTGGGAGATTGGTTTTGGGATACGTTTTGCTAGAAGCCGTCTAAATGTGAAACGCGCGAAATGCATGCAGTAGCTCGTATGCGGTTGTGCGGTAAGAAATGCGGCTTCGCTGTTTTATATATATTATTATTATGTGACGGCCAAAAAGAATATGCACCACGTTTTAATGTAGGGCGTACCAACAAAAGAGAATAGTAGATCAACCAGGTGTGGTTGCGATGCAAAGATTCGTCTCCTGCGTTCTGCTGACAATGGATGGTATATCAGTGAGCACCACAGCGAGCATAACCACCCAGTCTATTACATGCGGGGAGAAGCTGCATTGAAAGTCGCACAGGTACATTGATATACACACTAGAGACTTGGTGAAGCAGTTACGAGAAAACAAATCTGATCACGATGGAAAATGTACACACTAGAGACTAAGCAAAGTATACAGTACTGTTGGAAGCTACTTCGGTACGTTGGAAAATGTACCCTTCACCAAAAGATCATTGAGGACCCTATGTGGTAAGCTTAGCAGAGACCAATCTGATCACGATGCAAGCCAAACAATAACCCTGCTACAGGACTTGAAAGTTGTTGATCCTGACTTTATATACAATGTCCAGGTGGACCAAGAGTCTAGGGTTAAGACACTTATGTGGGTTCATGGACGAGGCACTACTAGGAAAAGGGCTATAGATAGGATTGACACTAATGGCGCATCAGGGTTGTAGTGCGCCACTATTATATACTAATGGCGCACTAGTTTGTGATGCGCCATTAGT
>NW_021258611.1:0-391 GCF_002162155.2 Triticum dicoccoides | reverse complement strand
GGGAGGGAGTCATGCACTATCCAAACAAAATTGAGCAGAAGGCAGTGGAAGATCGTTGACTCGGCGTGGTTACCTGCAGCTGTACATTCTTCTGAAACTCGATGTTGACCAGGTGCATACGATGATCTCCGCGACCCCGGCCGCAACATGTGGATCAATTCCATCCGCATCGGTGTCTCCCCGCCCGTCAAAAAAAAGCGGTGCCTCCCCGAGCCTTCTTTCGCTGGGCGCAGCAATCATGGCGACGGATCCGCGGC
Organism: Triticum dicoccoides; assembly: GCF_002162155.2. Lineage (NCBI taxonomy): Eukaryota > Viridiplantae > Streptophyta > Magnoliopsida > Poales > Poaceae > Triticum > Triticum dicoccoides. The sequence goes on along the minus strand of NW_021258611.1, from coordinate 134 downwards.
GTCGGCGGCTGCTCCAGCTCAGGTCCCCCCCATCCTTCTTTCTCTAGGTTGGGCGCAGCAACCATGGCGGCGGATCCGCAGCGTCCGCGGCCGCTCCACCTCGGGCAGTGCAGATCACGGCCAGCGGCCCGATG
>NW_021258610.1:0-1676 GCF_002162155.2 Triticum dicoccoides | reverse complement strand
GGGGGAGCCCGTCTATATTTTGTAGTTCTTAGTTTTATTCGTTTTAATTCTTTTCCTTGCGCAAATCCCTTGTTGTCATCAATACACCAAAAAGGGGGAGATTGTTACGGCATATCTCTCTCAAGGTAGTTTTGGTGATTGATGACAACATGTTTGCGGACTAATCTTGTGCGTTGAATTATTCTCAGATTCTCCCCTGGCACGAGACGCTTTCTTCCCCTCGGAGTGTATTTCAAGACGGTGTAGCTCTTTCGTTTCTTTCTAGGTGGACTAGTTGCGTAGAGGGCACCGTACTATCAAGAGGGGGTCCGCTGGGGTTTTGCTTGGGTGGAATCATCACGTACACATCAGCTTCTTACCCTCCGAGCTTTTCCTGTCCATTGAAGAGATCTCTCCTCTCTTCCTTGTTCTGTCTAGGTCTAAGCGGCAGTACCGCGCACCCAGCGGTAGTACCGCTGGGAAGCCACAAGCGGCAGTACCGCTTCGCAGCGGTAGTACCGCCGTGGCTCCACAGCAGTAGTACCGCTGGGGGCCTGGCTCCTCCGCTGGTCCTCAGCTTATTTGAGAGATCCCTTCTCTCTCGCGCGCGCGCCCCAGCGGTAGTACCGCACTGCCTGCGGTACTACGGCCGAAGGGTCATAAGCAGCAGTACCGCTCCATAGCGATACTACCGCCCTTGACCCCACTAACGTAGTACCGCTGGGTAGTTTGGCTCCTACCGCCTCGATTCGAGAGGTCTTTTTCTCGTGTCGGGTTTTGCGGCACTAGTCACGGTTGTAGTGGCGGTAGTACCGTTCCAGGAGCGGTAGTACCGCCCTACCACCGCGGTAGTACCGCATTTGGGTCTGTTCCCTACTAAGTCTCCTCAGCGCAGCAGTACCGCTGGTTGGCGCGCAGTACCGTCGCCTGGCGGTAGTACCGCCCCCTCTCAGTGGTAGTACCGCCCTGTGCGGGGCTGGTTGGTGGGGGCAACGGGATTGTTGCCCCCACTATAAAAGGGAGTCCCCTTCCTCCTTCTCACCTACCTCTTCCTCCCCCAAAGCTCCATTTATTGCTCAACCTCCATTAAATACTCCAAGCTTCATTTCCGCCCGATCTATCTCTCTAGCCAATCAAATTTGTTGATTTGCTCGGGAGTGGTTGAGAAGGCCCCGATCTACACTTCCACCAAGGGATTTTCAATTCCCCCACTCATCCCTAGCGGATCTTGTTACTCTTGGGTGTTTGAGCACCCTAGACGGTTGAGGTCACCTCGGAGCCATATTCCATTGTGGTGAAGCTTCGTGGTCTTGTTGGGAGCCTCCGATTAAGTTGTGGAGATTGCCCCAACCTTGTTTGTAAAGGTTCGGTCGCCGCCTTCAAGGGCACCAATAGTGGAATCACGGCATCTCGCATTGTGTGAGGGCGTGAGGAGAATACGGTGGCCCTAGTGGCTTCTTGGGGAGCATTGTGCCTCCACACCGCTCCAACGGAGACGTACTTCCCCTCAAAGGAAGGAACTTCGGTAACACATCCTCGTCTCCACCGGATCCACTCTTGGTTATCTCTTACCTTTACTTGTGCAAGCTCTTTATTGTTTCTACCCTTGCTTGCTTGTATGCTTGTTGTTATTGCATCATATAGGTTGCTCACCTAGTTGCACATCTAGACAACCTACTTTGATGCAAAGTTTAATT
>NW_021258609.1:0-416 GCF_002162155.2 Triticum dicoccoides | reverse complement strand
TGTGCCACATCACTGGCTAGGACGAACGGTTCGTCAGTGTACCCAAGATTTTTCAGATCCACTGTTGTCATTCCGTACTGTGGGTCTACCTGTACCCCGCCTCCTGACAGATTGACCCACTTGCACTTAAACAAAGGGACCTTAAAATCTACTCCGTAGTCAAGTTCCAATGTGTCTACTATGTAACCATAATATGTGTCATTTCCCTTGTCGGTTGCTGCATCAAAGCGGACACCGCTGTTTTGGTTGGTGCTCTTTTCATCTTGGTCAATCGTGTAAAATGTATTCCCATTTATCTCGTATCCTTTCCAAATCATTACAGTCGAAGATGGTCCCTTGGACAACAAGTAAAGCTCATCACAAACAGTGTTGTCACCTCTGAGACGTGTTTCCAACCAACTGCTGAAAGTCCTGAT
>NW_021258608.1:0-1546 GCF_002162155.2 Triticum dicoccoides | reverse complement strand
AAAGGTTACTGAGAGCAGGCCAATCATTGATGGTCACGAACAACAACGCCTTTAGGTCAAATTCTTCCCCCATGTGCTCATCCCACGCACGTACACCTGTTCCACTCCACAGTTGTAAGAGTTCTTCAACTAATGGCCTTAGGTACACATCAATGTCGTTGCCGGGTTGCTTAGGGCCTTGGATGAGCACTGGCATCATAATGAACTTCCGCTTCATGCACAACCAAGAAGGAAGGTTATAAAAACATAGAGTCACAGGCCAGGTGCTATGGTTGCTGCTCTGCTCCCCAAAAGGATTAATGCCATCTGCGCTTAGACCAAACCATACGCTCCTTGCGTCATCTGCAAACTCCTTCCCATACTTTCTTTCGATTTTTCTCCACTGCGACCCGTCAGCGGGTACTCTCAATTTTCCGTCTTTCTTACGGTCTTCTCTGTGCCATCGCATCGCCTTGGCATGCTCTTTGTTTTAGAACAAACATTTCAACCGTGGTATTATAGGAGCATACCACATCACCTTGGCAGGAATCTTCTTCCTGGGGCGCCGGCCTCGACATCACCAGGGTCATCGCGGCAGATCTTATAGCGCAATGCACCACATACCGGGCAAGTGTTCAAATCCTCGTACTCACCGCGGTAGAGGATGCAATGATTAGGGCATGCATGTATCTTCTGCACCTCTAACCCTAGAGGGCAGACAACCTTCTTTGCTTCGTACGTACTCTCGGGCAATTCGTTGTCCTTTGGAAGCATATCCTTTATCATTACCAGCAACATTCCAAATCTCTTGTCAGATACACCATTCTCTGCCTTCCATTGCAGCAATTCCAGTGTGGTGCCTAGCTTTTTCTTGTCACCTACGCAATTCGGGTACACCAATTTTTTGTGATCCTCTAACATGCGCTGCAACTTCTTCTTCTCCAAATCACTTGCGCAGTTACTCTTTGCATCGGCAATGGCCCGACCTAGATCATCAACGGCCTCATCTGATGCCTCTTCTTCAGCTTCTTCTCGCATTGCCGGCTCAGCTTCTTCCCGCATTACCGGCTCAGCTTCTTCCCCCATTGTTGTATCATCGTATTCAGGGTACCCATGGCCAGGATAGCTGTCGTCGTCCTCTTCTTCTTCATTGTCTTCCATCATAACCCCTCTTTCTCCGTGCTTGGTCCAAACATTATAATGGGGCATGAAACCGGACTTAAACAGGTGGACGTGAATGGTTCTTGACGTAGAGTAATTGTGACCATTCTTACAGCGAGCACATGGACAAGGCATAAAACCATCCGCCCGCTTGTTTGCCTCAGCCGCAAGCAGAAAAGTATGCACGCCCTCAACGAACTGGGGAGAGCATCGGTCATCGTACATCCATTGCCGGCTCATCTTCATTACACAACACCGAATAGACCAAATTAATACAAGTTCATACATAAAGTTCATACAACACTTAAATGCAACAAACAAATAACTCTCTAGCTAAAGCATTTAAATGCAACAACAAATACGATCAAGATCGCAACTAAGGTAACAATGGATCCAACAGCATAAT
>NW_021258607.1:0-714 GCF_002162155.2 Triticum dicoccoides | reverse complement strand
CAAGGAGCTGGACGACCCGCCTCCGACGCCCGAGAAAGGCCGGCTGGGTTGCAGCCGCTGCCGAGGTATGCAGAGGAGGTTGAAGGCCTCAACTGAGAGCACGTTGAGGCCCGCGCCACCGTCGATGAGGGTCCTAGTGACGGCCACCTGGCAGATGGTGGGCGTGCAGAGCATGGGGAGCGTGCTCGAGTAGGCCGAGTTGGTGGGGTGGTCCTCGGAGCTGATGGTCAGCTCAGCCGATGGCTCCTGCCGGCCCCGAGGAGCCCCCTGCTGCGTAGGGGCGGTGCCGACCCGGCGGACGAAAGACTTGATGTGGTGACTGGAGGGCGGCGCCTGCGAGCCGCCCAGGAGGGCCGCGACGAACGGGGGAGCCGGCGCGACGGGGTGGGTGAGGAAGGGGCCACGTGGCTCTTCCCAAGAGGCTACGGGGAAATGCTGGGATGATGCTTGCTGCCCGTTCCCCGCTGGGCCAATGGCGATGTTGACGGCAGGCGACGGGGAACGACAAGGGCGCCCGCTGACAGGAGTCGTCTGGGCGACGTGGGAAGCGAGGGCGGCTCGGCGCTCGGCGTGAGCCCGACGAGCGTCAGACATGGATGCGATGGTCAGAGAAGAACGAGGCGACGGAAGGAAGATTCCGGCGCACCCCTACCTGGCGCGCCAAATGTCGGATTTCAGGTTCCAGCAGACCCTTGGGGTTCGAACACTGGGGTG
>NW_021258606.1:0-599 GCF_002162155.2 Triticum dicoccoides | reverse complement strand
AACATATCTAGCAAATACTTCACCATTCTGATTTTTGAACAGTTTATAGTTAGACTCAAATGACTCATCAGAAGAATGAGGAGATTCACATGTAAAGCCAGATAAGTTGGATGGATCAACTGGAGGTCCCTTTGTAGCAACCCATGAGGTTTTGGGGTACTGCTCGGGCTTCCAATATGTTCCATCAGCATTGAGTTTCCTCTCAAAGGCAATACCCTCTTTCCTAGGGTTTGTGCTGAGGATCTACTTTTTGAGCACATCATAAAGAGTCGGATGCCCTTTGAGGCTTTTGTACATGCCTGTCATGTACAATTCCTTCAGCCCTGCATCATTAGTGATACTTGCATTGTCCTCAGATGAGGAATTAGTGATAGCAGAGACATATGAAGAATTTGTAGCATTAGAAGCATTTGAACATTCAGGTGAAGAATTAGCAGTTTCACGTTCAATGCACTTTAGACATGGAGGAAAAAATTCTTCCTGGGTAGCGCTGATTTATTGAGCAAGCAATGAATCGTGATCCTTCTGAAGATCTTCATAATCCACTCTTAGCTTTTCAAGATCTTGCTTTCTTTGAAGAGATTCAGAAGAAAGCTTCT
>NW_021258605.1:0-1158 GCF_002162155.2 Triticum dicoccoides | reverse complement strand
CGAGTTTTCCACGGTTTCCACCCCTCCCTCCATACCGCAGCAACACGAGTTTTTTCCACCCCTTTCAGAAAGCGCTCTTCGCGCCACAAAGCCGCCCCAAGACGCGCGAGCAATGAGCATCGAGCTTAAACATATCGCAAACGTCAAAAATAATATAACGGGATTAATATATATCGCGCACGTGCGATATGTTTGTCACAAGGCGCAAAAAATAATTATAAAAGGAATGCAACACGAGGACTTCCCAGGAGGTCACCCATCCTAGTACTACCCTCGCCCAAGCACGCTTAACTTCGGAGTTCTGATGGGATCCGGTGCTTTAGTGCTGGTATGATCGCATCCGACATGTTTCCCCGTCTTCGTCCCTTATGCTTGCCACTCCCAGGTCCGCTCCAAAGACGATTCTACATTCTCACTACTATTACAACCGTTCCCTAACAATGGATAATGTCCTATACTACTTACTCTCCCGCTCAATCACGGAGACGAGTTTTCCACGGTTTCCACCCCTCCCTCCATACCGCAGCAACACGAGTTTTTTCCACCCCTTTCAGAAAGCGCTCTTCGCGCCACAAAGCCGCCCCAAGACGCGCGAGCAATGAGCATCGAGCTTAAACATATCGCAAACGTCAAAAATTATATAACGGGATTAATATATATCGCGCACGTGCGATATGTTTGTCACAAGGCGCAAAAAATAATTATAAAAGGAATGCAACACGAGGACTTCCTCGGAGTTCTGATGGGATCCGGTGCTTTAGTGCTGGTATGATCGCATCCGACATGTTTCCCCGTCTTCGTCCCTTATGCTTGCCACTCCCAGGTCCGCTCCAAAGACGATTCTACATTCTCACTACCATTACAACCGTTCCCTAACAATGGATAATGTCCTATACTACTTACTCTCCCGCTCAATCACGGAGACGAGTTTTCCACGGTTTCCACCCCTCCCTCCATACCGCAGCAACACGAGTTTTTTCCACCCCTTTCAGAAAGCGCTCTTCGCGCCACAAAGCCGCCCCAAGACGCGCGAGCAATGAGCATCGAGCTTAAACATATCGCAAACGTCAAAAATAATATAACGGGATTAATATATATCGCGCACGTGCGATATGTTTGTCACAAGGCGCAAAAAATAATTATAAAAGGAATGCAACA
>NW_021258604.1:0-384 GCF_002162155.2 Triticum dicoccoides | reverse complement strand
ACAAGACCAGCAACACCGTCCGAATGTGCCGACAAATCCCGATAGGAGCTGCACATATCTCGTTCTCAGCTGCACATATCTCGTTCTTAGGGCACACTCATATCCCAACGAGTAAAACCAACCCTCAAGTTGCCCCGAGGTGGCCCCGCAGTCTACTCGGTCGGACCAACACTCAGAGGAGCACTGGCCCCAGGGGGGGGGGGGGTTTAAATAAGATGACCCTCGGGCTCCAGAAACCCAAGGGAAAAAGAGGCTAGGTGGCAAATGGTAAAACCAAGGTTGGGCATTGCTGGAAAAGCTTTAATCAAGGCGAACTATCAAGGGGTTCCTATTATAACCCAACCGCGCAAGGAACGCAAAATCCGGGAAAATAACACCGATATG
>NW_021258603.1:0-1144 GCF_002162155.2 Triticum dicoccoides | reverse complement strand
GTCATTCGGAACAGGTTGTCCACCAGGACCCTTTCCAAAGACCGTCTTCAAATCCTTGACCATATCATGTACATCAGCACTAGTACGGTGGCGAGGCTTCGCCCGGTGATCCGCCTCACCTTTGAAATGCTTGTCTTTCTTTCTTACGGGATGCCTGCTCGGAAGAAATCGACTATGTCCCAGGTACACATTCTTCTTACAATTAGCCAAATATATACTGTCGGTATCGTCCAAACAGTGCGTGCATGCGCGGTATCCCTTGTTTGTCTGTCCTGAAAGGTTACTGAGAGCAGGCCAATCATTGATTTTCACGAACAGCAACGCCTTTAGGTCAAATTCTTCCCTCATGTGCTCATCCCACGCACGTACACCTGTTCCATTCCACAGTTGTAAGAGTTCTTAAACTAATGGCCTTAGGTACACATCAATGTCGTTGCCGGGTTGCTTAGGGCCTTGGATGAGCACTGACATCATAATGAACTTCCGCTTCATGCACAACCAAGGAGGAAGGTTATATAAACATAGAGTCACAGGCCAGGTGCTATGGTTGCTGCTCTTCTCCCCAAAAGGATTAATGCCATCTGCGCTTAGACCAAACCATACGCTCCTTGCGTCATCTGCAAACTCCTTCCCGTACTTTCTTTCGATTTTTCTCCACTGCAACCCGTTAGCGGGTACTCTCAACTTTCCGTCTTTCTTACGGTCTTCTCTGTGCCATCGCATCGCCTTGGCATGCTCTTTGTTTTGGAACAAATGTTTCAACCGTGGTATTATAGGAGCATACTACATCACCTTGGCAGGAATCTTCTTCCTGGGGCGCTCGCCCTCGACATCACCAGGGTCATCGCGGCTGATCTTATAGGTAATGCACCACATACCGGGCAAGCGTTCAAATCCTCGTACTCACCGCGGTAAAGGATGCAATCATTAGGGCGTGCATGTATCTTCTGCAGCTCTAACCCTAGAGGGCAGACAACCTTCTTTGTTTCGTACGTACTCTTGGGCAATTCGTTGTCCTTTGGAAGCATATCCTTTATCATTACCAGCAACTTTCCAAATCCCTTGTCAGATACACCATTCTCTGCCTTCCATTGCAGCAATTCCAGTGTGGTGCCCAGCTTTTTCTTGTCACCTACGCAATTCG
>NW_021258602.1:0-1763 GCF_002162155.2 Triticum dicoccoides | reverse complement strand
TACATTGTTCTCGAACCGTAGGGTCCGCACGCTTAAGGTTTCGATGACAGTTATATTATGAGTTTATGAGTTTTGATGTACCGAAGGAGTTCGGAGTCCCGGATGAGATCGGGGACATGACGAGGAGTCTCGAAATGGTCGAGACGTAAAAATCGATATATTGGACGACTATATTCGGACATCGGAAAGGTTCCGAGTGATTCGGGTATTTTTAGGAGTACCGGGTAGTTACGGGAGAAGCAATAGGCCTTGATGGGCTTTAGTGGGAAGAGGAGAAAGGGCCAAGGGGCTGCTGCGCCCCCCCTCCCCTCTGGTCAGAATTGGACCAGGGAAAAGGGGGCCGGCCACCTTTCCTTCTCCTCCACTTCCTTCTCCCTTCCTCCCCTCTTGGTGGACTCCTACTAGGACTTGGAGTCCTAGTAGGACTCCACACCTGGCGCGCCTCTCCTATGGCCGGCCTCCTCCCCCTTGCTCCTTTATATACGGGGGCAGGGGGCACCCTAGAACACACAAGTTGATCCTCGTGATCGTTCCTTAGCCGTGTGCGGTGCCCCCTGCCACCATATTCCACCTCGGTCATATCGTTGCAGTGCTTAGGTGAAGCCCTGCGTCGGTAGAACATCATCATCGTCACCACGCCGTCGTGCTGACGGAACTCTTCCCCGAAGCTTTGCTGGATCGGAGCCCGGGGAGCGTCATCGAGCTATACGTGTGCTAAGAACTCGGAGGTGCCAGAGTAACGGTGCTTGGATCGGTCGGATCGGGAAGACGTACGACTACATCCTCTACATTGTGTTAATGCTTCCGTTGCGATCTACAAGGGTACATAGATCACACTCTCCCCTCTTGTTGCTGTGCATCATCATGATCTTGCGTGTGCGTAGGAATTTTTTTGAAATTACTACGTTCCCAAACAGTGATATCAGAGCCTAGGTTTTATATGTTGATGTTATATGCACGAGTAGAACACAAGTGAGTTGTGGGTGATATAAGTCATACTGCTTACCAGCATGTCATACTTTGGTTCGGCGGTATTGTTGGACGAGGCGACCCGGACCGACATTATGCGTATGCTTACGCGAAACCGGTTCTCTCGACGTGCTTTGCACATAGGTGGCTTGCGGGCGACAGTCTCTCCAACTTTAGTTGAACAGAGTGTGGCTACGCCCGGTCCTTGCGAAGGTTAAAACAGCACCAACTTGACAAACTATCATTGTGGTTTTGATGCGTAGGTGAGATTGGTTCTTGCTTAAGCCCGTAGTAGCCACGTAAAACTTGCAACAACAAAGTAGAGGACGTCTAACTTGTTTTTGCAGGGCATGTTGTGATGTGATATGGTCAAGACATGATGCTAAATTTTATTGTATGAGATGATCATGTTTTATAACCAAGTTATCGGCAACTGACAGGAGCCATATGGTTTCGCTTTATTGTATGCAATGCAATCGCGATGTAATGCTTTACTTTATCACTAAGCGGTAGTGATAGTCGTTGAAGCATAAGATTGGCGAGACGACAACGATGCTACGATGGAGATCAAGGTGTCACGCCGGTGACGATGGTGATCGCGATGGTGCTTTGAAGATGGAGATCACAAGCACAAGATGATGATGGCCATATCATATCACTTATATTGATTGCATGTGATGTTTATCTTTTATGCATCTTATCTTGCTTTGATTGACGGTAGCATTATAAGATGATCTCTCGCTAAATTATCAAGAAGTGTTCTCCCTGAGTATGCACCGTTGCGAAAGTTCTTC
>NW_021258601.1:0-392 GCF_002162155.2 Triticum dicoccoides | reverse complement strand
GGCTTGGATTGCCGCACTCCTATCCTCGTCATCGTCTCGTATTCTCTTAAATGGCATCCCCGGCCCTCCCATTAAGCATGGGAAGGGGTTCCGGCAGGGGGACCCCATTTCCCCCCTGCTTTTCGTCATCGCAATTGATCCGCTGCATAAGATTCTGGATTTGGCAACCCGGAAAGGCCTTCTTCACAAGATTCGTGGGCGGGGGCCTACGGTGAGAACCTCCCTTTATGCGGATGATGCTGCTGTTTTTCTGGCTCCTATCAAAAGGGACGTTGACAATCTTGCTTCCATATTGAGAGGCTTTGGTGAAGTGACAGGTCTATGCACCAACTTTCAGAAAAGCTCCGTGGTGCCAATTCGATGTAGTCATCTTAATCTTGGGCACACTCTTC
>NW_021258600.1:0-386 GCF_002162155.2 Triticum dicoccoides | reverse complement strand
GATTTTCTTGACCGCTGTCCAGTGATCCACTCCTGGATTACGTTGGTACCTTCCTGCCAAGCTTATTGCTAAGCATACGTCAGGTCTGGTACACAGCATTGCATACATGATAGAGCCTATGGCTGAAGCATAGGGAACATTCTTCATTTTCTCTCTATCTTCTGCTGTGGTCGGGCATCGAGTCTGACTCAACTTCACACCTTGTAGCATAGGCAAGAATCCTTTCTTTGCCTGATCCATTTTGAACTTTTTCAAAATTTTGTCAAGGTATGTGCTTTGTGAAAGTCCTATCAAGCGTCTTGATCTATCTCTATAGATCTTGATGCCCAGTATGTAAGCAGCTTCACCGAGGTCTTTCATTGAAAAACTTTTATTCAAGTATCCCT
>NW_021258599.1:0-575 GCF_002162155.2 Triticum dicoccoides | reverse complement strand
TGGAACCGGGGATCTACACACGGATACGTGCCTCAGATGTACATATTCTCATTGTGATAAGCCCAATAGTCAGGCTCATGACAATAATCTGTAGCCAAGTTCTCTGCATCCTCATCATCCCCCTGAATTTCAACCTCATCAGACAACTGATTATCATCATCCCTCTGGCCTCCATCTGACACATATGTTTCATCCTCTTGCGAGTCAGAATTATCCTCGGACTCAGACTGCTCAATAACATGCTTTTTCGATGCTGCCCGATGCGCCTTGCTGGTATGAGGTGTTGTAGAAGTACCTTAGCCCTTGAAATACTTGCAAGACTGTGACATGAACTATGAGGAGCTTGATAAGCCCTTGGCCTTCTTTCTACGAGAGTGCCTGATCTCCCTAGTGAATGAACCTAAGAATAGATTTAGATAAGCAGAATGGACAAGTATATGAGTTCAATTAAGCGGATAGATGACAAAGTTGAAAAGAAGTAGCCGAATCCCCTCTGGATACCTCATGTGCGCGCATGGGGTCCCATGCGCACAGTACCGATCCCGTAGGCACTGGGTCCCATGGGCAAGGGGCTC
>NW_021258598.1:0-473 GCF_002162155.2 Triticum dicoccoides | reverse complement strand
CGGCCATCATGGTGGTGTGCTTGCTGATGGTGGCAGGGGGCGGGGGTTGGTAGGTGGGAGCCTCGGAGATGGCTGTGAACTGTAACGAGAGACGTCGCCCGGTTGGCCGGCTCCGGCTGGAAATGGAAGGTATTTCATGCATGGCTCCGGCAGGAAATGGTAGCTATTTACATGGCTCCCCAAGGAAATGGTAGGTATTACATGCGGGGGGCTGGCTGGATGTGGGCCCGGACTGCCATGGATCGGGTGAGCGTTATTCAGAAAAAAAAAACAATTCTAGAAAGCCCGCTCGGGCTACATTTCCCCAGAGGCTCTTGTTGGGAGGGAAATATCTATTGAAGTTTTTCCAAAAAAAATCAAAAACTATGCTGCTGTCTTTTTTTATAAAGTATTCCCTTCGTTTCTAAATATAAGACCTTGTAAATATTTGAATATAGACCACGTGTGGAGCAAAATGTGTCAATGAACACTCT
>NW_021258597.1:0-699 GCF_002162155.2 Triticum dicoccoides | reverse complement strand
ATTTAGGAGCTAAAATATGTCATTTCTTAAGCATATTATGTCATTTTAGAGAGCTAGTTAAGCAGATTAAGTAATTTTGGAGGAAAAGATGCTAAGTATAGGTCATTTTAGAGCTATCCTAGATTAAATGTGTCATTTTAGAGCTAAGTAAGGTTATTATGTCATTTTCGAGCTAGCTAAGCATGTGAAGCCATTTAGGAGCTAAACTATGTCATTTCTTAAGCATATTATGTCATTTTAGAGCTAGTTAAGCACATTAAGTATTTTTGGAGGAAAAGATGCTAAGTATAGGTCATTTTAGAGCTATCCTAGGTTAAATAGGTCATTTTGAAGCTAGCTAAGCATATTAAGTAATTTTGGAGGAAAAAATGCTAAGTATAGGTCATTTTATAGCTATCCTAGGTTAAATAGGTCATTTTCGAGCTAATTAAGCTTATTATGTAATTTTTGAGCTAGCTAAGAATATTGAGTCATTTTGGAGCAAACAAATGCTAAGTATAGGTCATTTTAGAGCTATCCTAGGTTAAGTAGGTCATTTTGGAGCTAATTAAGCTTATTATGTCATTTTGGAGCTAGCTAAACATATGAAGTCATTTAGGAGCTAAAATATGTCATTTCTTAAGCATATTATGTCATTTTGGAGCTAGTTAAGCATATTAAGTCATTTTGGAGGAAAAGATGCTAAGTATAGGTCATTTC
>NW_021258596.1:0-797 GCF_002162155.2 Triticum dicoccoides | reverse complement strand
AGGAAACCATGACTATCTGTTGATCACAACGAGCTAGTCAACTAGAGGCTCACTAGGGACATATTGTGGTCTATGTATTCACACGTGTATTACGATTTCCGGATAATACAGTTATAGCATGAATAAAAGACTATTATCATGAACAAAGAAATATAATAATAACTTATTTATTATTACCTCTAGGGCATATTTCCAACAGTCTCCCACTTGCACTAGAGTCAATAATCTAGTTCACATCACCATGTGATTAACACTGACAGGTCACATCACCATGTGACCAACATCCAAAGAGTTTACTAGTGTCACTAAACTAGTTCACATCATCATGTGATCAAGACTCAATGAGATCTGGGGTTTGGTCATGTTCTGCTTGTGAGAGAGGTTTTAGTCAACGGGTCTGAACCTTTCAGATCCGTGTGTGCTTTACAAATCTCTATGTCATCTCCTAGATGCAGCTACCACGCTCTATTTGGAGCTATTCCAAATAATTGTTCTACTTGGAGCTATTCTAAATTATTGCTCCATTATATGTATCCGGTCTCTCTACTCAGAGCTATCCAGATAGGTGTCAAGCTTGCATCGACATAACCCTTTACGACGAACTCTATTACCACCTCCATAATCGAGAAAATTCCTTAGTCCACTAGTTACTAAGGATAACTTTGACCGCTGTCCTGTGATCCATTCATGGATCACTCTTGTACCCCTTAACTGACTCATGGCAAGGCACACTTCAGGTGCGGTACACAGCATAGCATACTGAAGAGCCTACGTCTTAAGCATAGGGGACGACCTTC
>NW_021258595.1:0-1086 GCF_002162155.2 Triticum dicoccoides | reverse complement strand
TCGGATCCGGCCTCCTCCTCGCTTCTTCCTCGCCGGATCCTCGCTTCTTCCTCGCCGGAGCAAAGTCAACCCTCGCCGGAGTTGCCTCGGTTCACGCGCCGACGACGAACCCTAGATCCGGAGGGTATAATTTTTCCTAAGTCTGCAGTTCAAATGCCCTTGTTCATCGCATCGTAACTTTGCATCTGTAGCTCCGTTTTGGGCATATAGCATATCGAAATGTTCGCCTCAGAGAGCACATCATTTCATTGCATTGCATCATTTTCATTTGAGTTCATCTTGATGCACGAAATGCTGTTAGAAGAGGGCTACTTGAGATAATTGTCAGATCTGCTGCTCCATTTAGATATTTGTCATTTTTGCCATGATTATTGTGTGCATGATATGCCCATGAGCTCTACATATGTTTTGTTAAGGGTTTTGCCATCTTTCCAGAGGTGCAACCCATGTATATTTGTGATGTGTGTGGTGACTAGCACAAGCTTGCAAAGTGAGGCACTTGGTAATTCTGATTTCAGGGACTTAGCATTTCCACTAAGTCTTTGACCTGTTTATCTCATGATGCCATATGTTCATGTTGTTTACTAGTGATCCGTGCCTCTTTTGAGGATGATCAGTAAGGATGTTTTGTTAATCTTGTAGTGCTCTATCCATCCATGTCTTTGTTTGCAATTATGGAGCACCCTAGCTTGAGTCAATCGAGCTCTACTTTTTCTACTTCGTGAATCTGGGCAGATTGTCTACTTGTTAGTGATTTTGCCGAGGATGTTGTAGTTGATCCGTGCATGCTATGCTATTGTTCTTGCCATGTCTAGCTTGAATTTTGTGTATTATTGATGGATGTATGCTTAGCTTGTCATGACTTGCTCCGTAGTGAGTGCATCGAGCTCGCAAACATGCCTACTTGATATCTGTTTTCAGCATGTTCCAGTTTTCACTAAGTCTGAGAACTGATTATGTTTTTGCCATGTTCACATGCTTGCAAATGTATTTTATGATCCCTTTTGGATCAAGGTCACTAAGGGACTTTTGTTAAGCTCTTTGAGTAGCTCCATGCAATGCTTTACTTTGTCATGTTCAGGTCCT
>NW_021258594.1:0-1185 GCF_002162155.2 Triticum dicoccoides | reverse complement strand
AGAGGGAAAGGATTTTGCAAATGCATCAGACTATTTAGAAACCTGGAATGACTCGGACAGCATAACGGCTGTAAATGCTCAGAAAAGACTTGAGACATTCACAAAAATGGTGGCATAACCACTCAGAAGCACAATATCAAGGTTTCGAGATCAACAATTAACATATGGAGGTAGTAGGAACTGAACTCAAGCTTAAATCCAACAATCTTATAAGTCTACGGATTAGTAACACGTGATCCTGATGGGAAGAAGAGATAGCCTAGTTCTTAATCCCCGTAGAAGAGAAGATGATGACTCAGATCAGAAGGCCATGAGGTATAAGGAGTAAAAAGAGCCTTACGTTCCATCCCACAATCAATTCCCTTATATAACTAAAGAATTTCTAGACTCAACTTCGACCAGTTTGGCTTGGTAATCCTACAGGCAGTCAAGCTCTGATACCAACACTGTCAGGACCCCGACTCGATGTCAGATCGATCTAGCCGGTAACACCTCATATCACTTTGCGGCCTCACGCACGGTATCCCCACGGGTGTCGCCTTACCTTTGCCCGGGACCGTTTGCGCCTTTTGGCTCACGTATATGATAGTGTCGCTAGCATCCATATGATAAGGAGCCCGGGCTGACATGACTAGTCGTAAACCCAAAGTGGCACAGACTTACAGGGACAGGCATTCATGACCCAGCTTCGAACGTGTCGGTCATCAGCAAGTGGGTCTGGGCTGTAGCACTGGGCTAGCAGGACTCCGGTAAACCGGGCTGTAGCGGGCTAACAGGACTCCGGTACTCAACGCGTGACATTTCCCCGAAGGGACAGACACAGGAACGAAGAAGGACACATGCCGGCCAGCCTAAGTGTTCCAGAGCAGTAGCAAGCTACCATGGCTCAGCGGTAACACTAGGAGACATTTCCCGGTAAGAGAGGCTACTAAAGATAAACAACTAGATAGTCAGATCCCACACATACCAAGCATTTCAATAACATACACACAATATGCTCGATATGTGCAATACAACATGGCATCACAAAATGACTCTACGACTCAAGTAGTTTATTCAATAGGCTCCGAGGAGCGAGACATTACAAACATGGGTCTCATGACCCAACAATCAGAGCATACAAGTCAAAGCACAAGCGGAAGCTATCATGTCTGAGTACAGACATCTATAAATGAAAAAGGCTGA
>NW_021258593.1:0-946 GCF_002162155.2 Triticum dicoccoides | reverse complement strand
GTCGCCGCGCACCGTCCCTGCACCGACGCGCGCCGCTCCTGCCCCGACGCCGTCGCCGTGCCAATCCCCGCGCGCCTGCTCGCCCCGACGCCGCCCGCCGCACGCTCCTCCCTCTGTGAGCACCGCGCCTCCGCGGCCCCGCCGCCGCCGTGCTATTTTTTTAGTTTATACATGCTATTTTTTATATGTTTTTAGATTCATATATGTATGTATGTATTTTTTAGATATATGTATTTTTTTATGTTTGTACATATATGTGTGTATGTATTTTTTACATGTTTTTTGTATGTATGTATGTATTTTTCAATTGTAATGATGTTTTAAAGTATACATATATGCAAAAGTTAGATTTTTAGAAAAGTTTTATCTATATATGTTCTTTGATTTAGTACATTTTAGGTTAGTTTAATTTTGAGAAAAAATTTATATATCTAGCTAGGAAAGGAAGAAGAAGAAAAAGAATGAGAGGAAAAAGGAAAATAAGAAGAGGAAGAAAGGATAAGAAGAGGGGAGGAAGAAGAGGAGAAATAAATAAGAAGAGGAAAAAAGAAGAAAAAGAAGAGGAGACGAGGAAAGGAATAGAGGAGAAGAAGAGAAAATAGAATATTTTCTATTTTTTCTTGTTCTCCTCTATTACTTTCTTCTTCTCCTCTTTTTTTCTTCTTTTTTTCTTTGATCTTCTCTTCTATTCCTTTCTTCTTCTCCTCTTTTTATTTCTTCTTTTGTCTTCTTATTTTTTATCGGGTATGTCGTTGTCCATATACCCCCTCCCGATAACTTCAACACGAGGGGGAGGGTCGATATACCCCTCCCCGATAACATTATTTTCCCATATTTGTATGTTGTCGTTGCCGATATAACCCCTCCCGGATAACTTCGACATGAGGGGAGGTCGATATATATACCCCCTCTCGACCGTGATAACTTATACCACGGCAACACCCCC
>NW_021258592.1:0-421 GCF_002162155.2 Triticum dicoccoides | reverse complement strand
CATGTCGGTCATAAACACTCACAGTTTTGGCCGATTCTGGCCCGTTTCGTAGACTATTACTCACCGTTTTGGGATCCCGAAGCGATTTCCATAGTTGTTAAACCCAAGGTGCATTGATGTATTGGTCATTAACACTCACAGTTTTGGCCGATTATGGCCCGGTTCATGGATTATTACTCACTGTTTTGGGGTCCCGGAGTGATTTCGACGATTAACGAACCCTGGGGTACGTTTACGTGTCGGTCATCAACACTCACAGTTTTGGCCGATTCTGGTCGTTTCATGGACTATAACTCACTGTTCTGGGTCCCGGAGTGATTTCCACGATTAACGAACCCTGGGGTGCGATTACGTGTCGGTCATCGAAAATCGCAATTCTGGCCGATTCTGGTCCGTTTCAGGGACTATTACTCATTGTTTT
>NW_021258591.1:0-389 GCF_002162155.2 Triticum dicoccoides | reverse complement strand
AGTTTCAAATGTCGGATCGAGCTAAAATTTTGAGGGGTCATCGATATAGGTATTTCATAGCCGATGAACGGTTGGATTTTCCAAAGGATGTCTGAGATGGATGCTGGACTCTGAAAGATCATGCGGCGCCACCATGCTTGGTTTTGGCAATTGATGACAATCTCTATGAACTAATGGTTGCCTTGAGTTATATTTGAAGGGTTTATCCATAGGTTTTTTCTTGAAGTCTATTTGTTGGTTTCAAGGATAGTATGTTATGACCAAGGTGTTATTCAAGGAATTATCGAAAGATTGGTCATGTGAGAGGTTGATCAAGACTAAGTCAAAGAGTGAATCAAGTTGATAAACGCACAAAGCGTACAAGATGTATCGAGAGGGATCAAGTGATC
>NW_021258590.1:0-1486 GCF_002162155.2 Triticum dicoccoides | reverse complement strand
TTCATGCCGTATTGGGTCGGCGGCGAGGTGTTTGTGTAGTTTGTGGTGGAGATGATCTGACCCGCAGGAATTTCAGTCCTGACTAGGTATGTGGCGTGACGCCGGTGTATTTCGTGGTCCGGAATTTCACTGCTGATAGGCGGCTGACGGGGTTGTGTTGTTGTTTGCGCGAAAAGGGGTCTGAATCCCCTTTGCATTTCATCCCCGATTTGATTGCGGTGGGGCCGTAGTTTTGATTTGTGTTCATTCTGATACTGCTATCGATATGTGCATGTATGTGTTGTGTTCGTATGATGATGTATTGTGCATGGTTCTAGTGTAAATTCGTATTGCAGCAATAATCCATGGGTAATTTCATAACTACCATGACTAGTTAATTGGAATTACCACGAAAATGCATGCTAGGTGACATGTTTCAGATCCAGAATAATGCTTATTGTTTTTTACTATGTATTTGTTAGTGGTTACCCTAAAATCCCACATTAGTTTGCGCTTGTTTCATATCTAGCATAATGCTTCATTTTTGCCATGGCTTATTTGCTTCAGCTTACCACTGTATTTTGTTAGTTCTGACCATGCAATTCCTATAGTGTTTTCAAATTACCAGAAGTTATATTAACAATAGTTATTGTGAATTAAGAAAGTTGCCATGGCTGTTAAGTTCTGAATACTAGTCGCACTCTAGTCCATTTGTTTCATATCTAGCATAATGCTTGAATTTTGCCATGGCTTATTGCTTCAGAATACCACTTGATGTTTTAGTTGTTACCATGCAGTTCCTGTATTGTTTTTCAAATTACTACTGGTTATAGCAACAATAGTTACTGTCAATTAAGAAAATTATCATTACTGATAAGTTCTGATTATCAGTCTCATGCATGCAAGCTATCACTGGGTTTGTTAGTTGTTACCCTACAATTCCTCTCGTGTTTTCAAAATACCAGTCGTTATAGTAACAATAGTTATTCTAGATTAAGAAAGTTATCATGGTTGATAAGTTAACCCGTCGGCATCGACGGGGATGGAGTTGGTTCTCGTTGACAAGGCGAAAGGGGACGGGACTGCAGTTCCACCTAGCCGGCTAGCCCTCCACCCAAGCAGGATCCGAAGAGGTCCAGAACGACCCTGACGGCTGAGAAGTCAGTTATGAAGACGACTCGGCGAGCCCATTCCAGTGATGAAATCAATGCCAACGCTCCAGGATCCCAAAATATGCCCAACCGACAATCCAGATATAGCAGTAGTTCAGAGGACATAACTGTACAGAAAACATTTTAGTCTGCTACTCCGAAGCGACCATCAGATTCAGATCTGTCAGGTGATAAAAATCATAATACATGAAGCCAAACATTGACTGAATTGTCAATGTTGTTCCTTGCGACTTCTTCTAGTTGATGCACCATACAAACAGAATAAGAGGGCACGCCCTTGTAATTCTCTTGCTCTGTGTTAATTGCTTCAGAATCACTCTTTGCATGTTGGGCAG
>NW_021258589.1:0-1272 GCF_002162155.2 Triticum dicoccoides | reverse complement strand
CGAAGTCCTCGCTGCCAGCAGTCGCGCGAGTCCGCTCCCCAAAAACCTGATCGCCCCTCTCCCGTATGGGATCACGAGAGGCGGGGTTCCGGAGGCCTGCTGTCCCTTCTCCCGGTGCACGCCGAAAGGAGGGATGGAGAAGACTTGCTTGGCGGCGCAATGATCTGGAACGGTGGTGAGAAACCATACGAGGCGGCGGCGGCTAGGGTAGACGTCCGCCTGACTATATAGTGCGGGCCGGGCAGGTCGTGGGAGTAAACCCCACATCCGAGTCCTCACGATCCAAAAGAATCGGAAACAGTTCAGTAATTAATGCGTCCGTTAATTATTAATTAAAGACTCATTAATTTTCCCGAGCAGCAAAAATATAGACAACGTGCATAGCTCTGTCCTCAGCTCGGCTGAATCCCGTAACCCGCGGCGCGTCGTGACGAGGCGAGGCGAGCGAGGAGGAGGAGCGCGCGTGTAGGTCTCCTCTTCTCATGCTCATACAAGTGGTAGAAGAGCTCACCTTATAAAGAGGTGCAACTCTCTCTCAACTTCCGGGGTGGGACTAAACTTTAGCCTCACTCACTCCACTCACGTGTGTGCATGAATGGGCCAAGAGAATTTCAGAATTTTAGTTGGGCTTTGGGCCAAAGGCCTACTAGCAAAATTCCAACAATCCCCCACAAAGTCTCATTGGCACATCTCACCATTTAGGTCCAAAATATTGTTTATATACCAGTGCTTAGTGGAGACTGTGAAGTTGAACTTCCACTTAGCGATTTATGCTACACCAAATCACAACTTGAATAGTGGACCATGCCTTGAATTACAAGTTTTCTGCGAGACTAGTTTCACACAAATTCTTGACCGATACTGGGCTGCCGCAAGGCTTCCCCGCGGGTGGAGCGTATACATAGTACTCCAGGGCCTTTTCATGAATTTATTAGAGAACACCCAATTCTACCAGACTGCGATGTTAACAGTCAAATTCATATAGGTGTGTTCCTCAAAAGATGTTCTGCACGACAACATCTCTGCTTACCACAATAAGCCACTTGAAACACATTAAGATAAGTATCAACCTGCCATGCAGATCAGTAGAGTATTGCATCTTCACGGAGTGGGATAGTTAATATAGGGATACTCTCCTCTCAGCTGACCAACAGCTTGTCTCCCACTTCTACTTCATGGGATCTCCGATCACATAGAGTGGGTTACCACTATGGACAACTCATGTTGTGGGTCTCAAGCCCATCTCCATCGATGCATTATCTATCGCGTTAC
>NW_021258588.1:0-414 GCF_002162155.2 Triticum dicoccoides | reverse complement strand
CATGTGATCCATCGGCTTGTCTCCCTCACGGACTTTGTTGCGCTGACTCCACCATTGCCACCACATGATGATAACCACCATCCGGTCCTTCTCCGGGATCTACCACAGAACTTGCAAAGTGGAGTCTACCGTATTGCACTCAGTCAATCTTTGTCGAACATGTTCCAGTTCAAGCTCCCGCCAGACTTTCTTAACCTCATGGCACTCCACAAACAAATGCTTTGCCGTCTCGTTTCTCATGTTGCACAGGAAATAGTTATGGTTCTCAATCGCCATTCCTCTCCTGCATAAGATATCCTTCGAGGCGAGCGTGTTGTGTGCAAGACGCCACATGAAATGCCTCACCTTCCCCGGGCACGGCAGCTTCCACAAGCGTTTCCATTTAGCTTCTCCTCCGGCATCTAGATCCCCCCC
>NW_021258587.1:0-422 GCF_002162155.2 Triticum dicoccoides | reverse complement strand
ATCATGAGTTATTATGTCATTGGGTGAAAGAACCATTGATTACTTTCAAGTGGATGGATCCAAAGTGACCATTGCACTTGAAACTAATCCACGGTTCATTCACCCAATGTTGTAATAACTCATTATGATGTAAAAACAATATCTAATTTGCTACTGTATGAAGACTTTTATAATGGCATATGAATACGACATAAAATAAAAAAGAAATGCGTAATAATAGTAGTAGCGCGGGTAGAGAAGCGCGCTGCTATTAACTACCAGTAGCACATTCTACCAGAAGCGATACTGCTAAGCAAGGTATAGCAGTAGCCCGGGCAAACACACGCTACTGCTACATTTTAGCTATAGCGCCGTATCAGTAGCGCGCTGCCCCGCGCTACTGCTATACCTAAAACCGGCGCTACTGCTAGGCTTTTCCCTAG
>NW_021258586.1:0-583 GCF_002162155.2 Triticum dicoccoides | reverse complement strand
AGCAGCCATCTCCTCTCTTATTGATATTGCGGGTGTGCCCTCCGTTTGTCTAGCAAGCCTATCCCACCATTTGTTAGAAGCAACTCCACTACCACCCCCTCCAACACTCTAGCTCTGTCTCTCTCCCAACCTTATTCCTATCCTACACATATGCATGGATGCCGATCGATCTCCCTTAATACATGAGGTAGATCGATCTCCTTAATACATGAGGTAGGCCTCTCTCCTCCTCCACACATATACCAGCCATTGTACCTCTATAGTTAATTATGCCTCCCTCTCCCCCCACCACACACCGATAGTCGAGCGTTGTAGGGAGGTATCCATGCCACAGGGACAAACTGCACACGTCCCCTCTCACCTTCCAATAGGCCAGCCACTCTATATATTTGACGTGGGCACACACAAATTCGATGGCACTCTTTATCGATCGCGCGCACACACACACACACATCATCTCTCTCTTTGACTCTATGGACACCTCAAGCCGATGATACCTCCACTCTCTTCTCGTGGATCGCCCCCTCTATATATATGATATATCCAGGACTCTATTTCACACACATTGCATATGTTACATTTT
>NW_021258585.1:0-963 GCF_002162155.2 Triticum dicoccoides | reverse complement strand
GAAGAGTACAAACTCGATCGCCCCTCCAAGAGCTACCCAAAACATAGGCTGCTACCCCAATTAGAGGAGGAAGCACCCAAACCTACATCACCAGCGCATGACGCGGCCGACCGGCCACCTTGTGGCCGCGACAGAGAGGCCTCTAGGCCCTCCGCTAAAGCCGCACCCCGGCATCGCTCGGAAAGTACAAAGCCACGGGGGAATGTGCCAGACTTGCGAGACATATTGGAGGACAAGGCAAGACAAATAAGATCGATCTATGGATCGCGTGGGCGCCCCACGATACGTGATGACAACCGTCACGCCGGATACAGCAATTCCGGCCGAGCCGAACACAGTAAACAAAGATCATTTGAGTTGCGTCGTGATATAGCCCAATACAGAGGCGCCGCACACCCACTATGCTTCATAGACGAAGCAATGGATCATCAAATCCCCGAGGGTTTTAAACCCGTAAACATTGAATCATACGACAGCACAACAGATCCTGCGGTTTGGATCGAGGACTATCTCCTTCACATCCACATGGCCCACGGTGATGATCTACATGCCATCAAATACCTCCCACTCAATCTTAAAGGACCAGCTCGGCATTGGCTCAATAGCTTGCCAACAAAATCAATTGGTTGTTGGGAAGACCTAGAAGCCGCATTCCTTGATAACTTCCAGGGAACGTATGTGCGACCACCAGACGCTGATGACCTAAGCCACATAATTCAGCAGCCAGATGAATGGGCCAGACAATTCTGGACACGGTTCTTAACCAAGAAAAATCAAATCGTCGACTGTCTGGATGCAGAGGCCCTTGCAGCCTTCAAACATAACATCCGTGACGAGTGGCTTGCCCGGCACCTAGGACAGGAAAAGCCGAAATTCATGGCAGCCCTCACATCACTCATGACCCGCTTCTGCTCGGGAGAGGACAGCTGGCTAGCTCACAGTAACAACCTGACCAAAAACCCT
>NW_021258584.1:0-1499 GCF_002162155.2 Triticum dicoccoides | reverse complement strand
ATGTTTGGTGAGACCCTGACGACTGCTTTTCCCCTTGCTTGTTTCAAAATCTGATCTTGCTGTAACTTGCAGGTAAGGTAAGGGAGGCCCAACAGAAGAAAGACCTCGAACTAGCTGAGAAGATCAAGCTTGCTGACGAGAAGTTAGCTTCAGTCACCAAGCTTGAACAAGACAATACCAATCTGAAAGCTGCTCTTGGGATCGCCAACAAGGAGGTCAGTCGACTAAAAACTGATAAAGCTGCCCTGACCGACCAAGTCAGTAAGTTGACTGGGAAGAAAAATGATCTGGAGGCCTTCCTGAGTGGTCTTGCCAAGAAGCTGTTTCTTATGCTTGAAGGTAAACCTCTATGCTCGGCAAACATTTCCAATCGTGGTTTTTCCATTCGATCATCCCCTTGACTCAGTGATCATCCTTGCAGAATTTTGCCAAAACTTTGAAGAAGAAACTAGCCGGCTGGAGACAAACCTCGACCCCGTCAATTCTCCGGTGAACGACGAAGTTGCCATGGATGTTTTCCGACTGGAGTATCGTGTTGCAGCTGTCGTGGACTATCTCGCAAGGCTGAAGGCCGCCACATCTCGCATCGACTCGACGCTCTGGCCTGAGGAGACACTTCAGAATGACCTTGAGTCGCTGATGGCCCGCTTGAACACGATCCCTGGTCGAGTGCAGGAATGGAAGAAGTCCTCGGCTCGGTGTGGTGCAGATGTTGCTCTGTGTCTGGCCCGAGTCCACTGTAAAGATGCGCGAGAAGAGAAGCTGGCGGCCCTTCGGGTGGCCAACACCAAGAAACACGACTTCAGGTCCTTTATGGAAACTTTCCTTGCGGCTGCCACTCGGATCGCCGACGGAATTGACCTTGATGAATTCGTTGCACCTTCCAGCCCTCCACAGGAGGGGTAAAAAACTTCTTCTGGCTCGACGCTTTAAATTTGCCTCGGTATGCCGAGTGGAATTGTAACCGATAAACCTTAACAGGCTTAACGCCTGAGCACTTTCGGTTCCTTTAGATATCGATTCAAACTTGAATTTGGTGCTTGAATACGATTGCCTTTGGCTCGAAATGTCTTTTGCAGGTTCAAAGCAAGGCGCCTTTACTGCAATCGACTTATTCTTTAGTCCACTTAGGCGAGCACTGGGCTGCGGCTAAGCCTCTGAGTGGAAGCCCGGCTTACCACTCGGTAGGATTTCTATAACTTAGGCGAGCACTGGGCTGCAGCTAAGCCCCCGAGTGAGGGGTTTACTCTTCACTCGGTAGGATTTTGATAACTTAGGCTAGCACTGGGCTGCAGCTAAGCCCCCGAGTGGGAGGGTTGCTCTCCACTCGGTAGGATTTTTTGAAACTTAGGCGAGTACTAGACTGCAGCTAAGCCCCCGAGTGGGAGGGTTGCTCTCCACTCGGTAGGATTTTTTGAAACTTAGGCGAGTACTAGACTGCAGCTAAGCCCCCGAGTGGGAGGGTTGCTCTCCAGTCGGTAGGATTTTTTGTAACTTAG
>NW_021258583.1:0-886 GCF_002162155.2 Triticum dicoccoides | reverse complement strand
GAACCCCTCTCTCTCCCCTCGCGTTTGCGAGCTCTAGGCCATAGCCCCGTCGCGGCCGAACTCCGGCCGCCGCTGACCATGTCGCCGCCGTGGCCTGAGCTCGAACGGGTCGCGCCCGTGCATCTCACCGAGCTCGTGGTGACTCCAGGAGGCTGCGCAGTGCCTTACCTCACTCGCCCGTGCTCCACAACGCCGTTTTCGCCGAGGTCCGAACTCCGGCGCCGCCGCGAGCTCCGTTCCGACGAGCTCCGTCGACCCCACGACCTCCCACTCGGTCCTCTGGATGCGTGGGAGCAAGGGCCATCCCCTGGTGCCCTCAGCGCGCCAAACTGACGCCTCTAGCGCAAGTCCGGCGTGCCCCGCCGTGTTCTGTGGTCACCGGCGACTCATCGCCGGCGTATCTGACGTGGCCTCGTCATTAGCGCTAATGACCCCACTAACTAACCCCCAGAGCCACTGACAGCCGGGCCCCACGGTCTAACTAACCGGCTAACTAAAATAGATTAAGTTTAATCTAATTGCAGTGGCCCCACGCGTCGGCGTTGACCTCGCTGACGTGGCCTTTGACCGGCCCCACATGTCTGTGACTCCAGCCAGCACTGTGTCACTGACGTGTGGCCCCCACACGTCAGATTTGACCCGGGGCAGCCCTGTTGACTTGCTGACGCAAGCATGACGCAGTGCTGATGTCATAACTCATTTTCTGGATTTAATATAATTCAGAAAATTCCAGAAATTTGTATAAACTTCTAAAAATCATAGAAATTCAACCGTAACTCCAAATTAAATAAATTATATATGAAAAATTATCAGAAAAATTCAAGGAATCCATCTGTACCACTTTCATGCATGTTAGAACAACTTATAGCTGCTGTTTAGCACAAAT
>NW_021258582.1:0-1813 GCF_002162155.2 Triticum dicoccoides | reverse complement strand
GGTGGGGTAAATGTTTTGCGATTTGTGAATGTCACGTGTCATTCATCAGGATGGGTCTCACCTACTAGTCCGTGAGACCTGGTCTCATAGAATTTTTTTTTGATGAGAGAGAGGGGCAGGAGCAGTCGGTCACGGACTCTCAGGACCAACCCCAACCGATCGAGGTCGATCGGGAGTCGATGGATCGGCCCCATAAAATCAAGGACCCGGACCCGGCCGGCCTAGCTAGCTACTACAGGATCAACAGCCATCGACGCTGGGAAACGATCGATCGCCGGAAGGAGAGAAGCGATGGACGTCGTCGTCGCGGCCGAGTTGCCGGCGGCGGTGGGGACGAAGAGAAGCTACGAGCGGGAGGAGGGGCAGTGCGACGTGATGATAGAGAAGCGGTACAAGTGCAACTACTGGGAGGAGAGGACCCTGAATACCAGTGGGCGCTGCAGCGTTGGAGCTCGCGCCTCGCCCAGCTAGCCGCTGTCGACAACGACTACGACCGCTGGGTCGTCGCTTCAAGAAGGGCACGCGCGCCTGTGCCACGCCGCCCTAATTATTAGGTCCTGCTTTTCTAAATCCATACATCATTATGCGTAGTGTCTGTTCAAGTTAGTAGTGTTTGTTCATTGTCTCGTCCACTAGATCCGTCATCATTGGCAAAAAGAAACAACATTGTACATCTGTCGTTCAGTCATTGTATCACACGAATTGATTACTATCTCTCTCCTTTTGTCTTTATTTTTGCATTTGCATTTGGTTGAAATTTCTAGTTTTAATTTTAGGCATCCGGACCACGATTAAAGCTGAATCAAGAGAATCAAACGACATTCAAAATAATAAGTATTTCTAGTTATATTAATTAGCCACTAAACAATGTCGCCAAGCAACGTTTAGGTGTCACATTCCGCTGCGTACTCTCCCAAAAATTGCAGGCGGGTTTGAATAAGATAAAATGAGTCGCAACAAACCCAATCGAGAACAGCATGCCAGTTTTCACTGTCAGAAGCAATGATAACATTAGGTAGACCAATAATATTTTTTTAATAAATTATTAGAATATATGGTGGCAAGAAATAACCTGCTGCTTTGTTGGATTCCTAAAGTTGAGTAGCAAACTTCAATTTACAGGGCTCTTCAGCCTTAGGCTATAATCATTACAAATGCAAACTATAGGAATCATGGGTATCTTGATGTTGGCAACTCCAACTCGATCGCCAGTAGATATACTGTCAACTTCGTCCATTAGGCTTCTTTGTAATAAAAACATATCAAAGTGCAAAAGTTCAATCACCAGTAGTGCACCATGGTTGGGACGGCGACCACAAGATGCTACAACAGCGACGTCAGGATGCTGCAATCGACCAGGTGGATGCTGGAACCGACTATGTAAAAAGCTACTACCAACAACAAGGAAAGCTACTCCAAGGGCAACTTTGCTACGACTCGTGAGCGATGGTGTTTTTTGCTGGAACCTATGGCCCTAATTACTGGAACTGGTGACAGCAAAAGCTGGAAGGCGAGGTCGATGGATGAAGGCCGGGCATCGTTTTTTGCTGAAACGATGATGCAATTTTATTGGAATCAGTTACTGCCAATGTTACGACCGGCGACGACCATGGTGATGATAGGGCGCTACAACCGGCCAGCCAAAAAGCTGGAACTGGCGGTGGTGATTGCTACAACCGGTGGCCCAAATTGTTGCCATTTGCACGCTGAGCTACAACCAACGAGGGGAGCAACGACGTTTTTTGCTAGAACCAGACGTCGCGGGTGCTGGAACCAGCGAATGCGTTTTAGCTAGATCGTCGTCGGCCTTTTG
>NW_021258581.1:0-653 GCF_002162155.2 Triticum dicoccoides | reverse complement strand
TTTTTTTTGCCTTTCTATTTGAAGCACAAGTCCGAAGTCTCATCCCGACTTGTGGGGGAATCATAGCCTTCATCATCCTTTCCTCACGAGGACAATGCTCTAAAAATGAAGATCATCACACTTTTATGGATTTACAACTCAAAGCTAGAACAAGATATGACTCTATATGAATGCTTCCGGCGGTGTACCTGGATATGCAATGAATCAAGAGCGACATGTATGAAAATTATGAAGGTGGCCTTTCCACAAATACGATGTCAACTACATGATCATGCAAAGAGCAATATGACAAAAGCAATGTGTGTCAGAACAGAACGGTGGAAAGTTGCATGGCAATATATCTCGGAATGGCTATGGAAATGCCATAATAGATAGGTATGGTGGTTGTTTTGAGGAAGATAAATAAAGGGTTTATGGTACCGGCGAAAATTGCGCGGCACAAGAGAGGCTAGCAATGGTGGAAGGGTGAAAGGGTGCGTATAATCCATGGACTCAACATTAGTCAAAAGAACTCATATACTTATTGCAAAAATTTAGAAGTCATCAAAAATCAAAGCACTACGCGCAAGCTCCTAGGGGGATAGATTGGTAGGAAAAGACCATCGCTCGTCCCCGACCGCCACTCATAAGGAAGACAATCAATAAATAAAATT
>NW_021258580.1:0-1132 GCF_002162155.2 Triticum dicoccoides | reverse complement strand
GAATCATCCCAAATCAGTCATGCATACGTGCGAAAGTATTCTGTGGTTCGGAGACTTGCAACCTCCATTCCATATGTGTTCCGTAGCACCCCAAGCCACTGACTGATTTGTTCGAGAAAAGGAGTTAAGTGTTAATCCATGGTAATGCACAAGACTTCGATACCCTCGTTGATGGTTCCCCCTCCTGAACTCGGTAGTGTTTTATTGTAAGACTACCATGTGGGCATGCTTGTCTGGGACAACGTGTTCACATGTTTGTAGCAGAACCAGCTCATGTTTTGGAGCTTGCTATCGTAGTTCATTCCCCGAGAATCTCGCAACGTCATCTCGTCGATTTGTGTTGCAAACTTCCGTTTTTCTTCCTAGACTCGATGAGTCTGGAATATCCTGACACCAACCAGATCTGAATCTCAGGCAGATATGATGGTTGGAATATTTCCCAAGAATTATAATATTGGTCTCTCAATAACCGGCAAGGTGGATGTCGTGGCCAACACACCCATCCGGTAGACCTATTATTATAGTATCTTGTTTGAGGAAGTTAGCCACCTCCCCATAGGGATTTCGTAGGATTTACTCCCTAGTTACCCCTATGGATTTCTGTGTTCCGAAGTCCGACCTTTTACTTGATGTTCTAGTTATCAAACCGTATCTATGAATGGGATACACTAGCACATCAAGGAGAACATTAGAAGCGGAGTGCTAAATGTCTCTCGGTCGATCATCCAGATTTTGTTTCCTTGGCCTCGCTAGGGTGAAATCTGAGTTGATGTTATCTTCCTATGCATCTGCATCGTCCATCGTTGTTCATCATGGTGGTATGTTGTGTTGCCAGGATCCTTGACACGGATGTTGGTAAAACCTTGATGATTATGGAAATGCTCAAGTTCTTGAGAGCACGCACAAGCGCTACGTGTTACCATCGGCTCTAACTGGATTCCTCTCAGTTTCCTCGGTTATGCTATAACCATTCCAATAGTGGGATAACTCTCTATTGTTGAGCCTCTCCCCAGTTACTAGAATCATTCCCAGCATTTGCATTTTGTTCCCAGCTTGCACCGCCAATGTGCCATTCTACCATGGGTCTCTTCCATTTCCGGTGGTAAGTAAAAATCATCCATTGTGTTGTCTT
>NW_021258579.1:0-633 GCF_002162155.2 Triticum dicoccoides | reverse complement strand
GGTAGTAACTTGATCTGAAGTTTCATGATCAATATCATTAGCTTCCTCACCGATTGGTGTAGTTGTCACAGGAACTGGTTCTTGTGATGAACTACTTTCCAATAAGGGAGCAGGTACAGTTACCTCATCAAGTTCTACTTTCCTCCCACTCACTTCTTTCGAGAGAAACTCTTTCTCTAGAAAGGATCCGAATTTAGCAACAAAAATCTTACCCTCAGATCTGTGATAGAAGGTGTACCCAATAGTCTCTTTTGGGTATCCTATGAAGACACATTTCTCCGATTTGGGTTCGAGCTTATCTGGTTGAAGTTTCTTCACATAAGCATCGCAGCCCCAAAGTTTAAGAAACGACAACTTTGGTTTCTTGCCAAACCATAGTTCATTAGGCGTCGTCTCAACGGATTTGGATGGTGCCCTATTTAACGTGAATGCGGCCGTCTCTAAAGCATAACCCCAATATGATTGCGGTAAATCAGTAAGAGACATCATAGATCGCACCATATCTAGTAAAGTACGATTACGACGTTCGGACACACCATTTCGTTGTGGTGTTCCGGGTGGCGTGAGTTGCGAAACTATTCCGCATTGTTTCAAATGTAAACCAAACTCGTAACTCAAATATTCTCCTCCACG
>NW_021258578.1:0-400 GCF_002162155.2 Triticum dicoccoides | reverse complement strand
AGTGCACTTAGAATTGAGGATCTTTCTTAAAATTACATAGCAACTGACAAACATACAACATCGCATGAAAATCCGATTCCCCGGTTCATCAATCTAAACAAACATGTGGACTGGTAATCAAACAGTTCCTAGAATCAGAATAATTTGTTGTCAAGACATCAAAAGTAACTACCAGTTTCCAAAACCCCACTATATGTTAGTAAACATATGGTTGCCACATAAGAGTATTTTCTGCACAAGGAAAAAATATATTTATGATTGCTTCGTTATGACCACGTCAATATAGGCTATACAACACATACATCAAGTACTCACCCCAATGGGGAATTCACAAACTATTTCCCATAAAAGGTAAGTATGGGTAAAAAACAAAACAATTAATGGTTGCTTCAATTGCTCA
>NW_021258577.1:0-1051 GCF_002162155.2 Triticum dicoccoides | reverse complement strand
TGCACTGGCTTCCCCCTGCTCCGGGGCAGCAGGGTTGCTACGGGTGTTGACCATCCTAGGAAAAACAAGACAACGGTTTAGACAAGGATGGCGCAAACTTAGCAAGGAAGTGTAGAATGTAATGGATAACATGGAATGCTAAGATGTTCATTGCACGACATGGTAATATAGAAACTGCCATATATATACCATTGGTCATACACACCGTACATAGTTTAGTACAAGCCCATGCTAGAGTACAACTACGGTGAAAGACATTACATCTCATCGGAGGCATTCCAAGCTCCTATACATTATTTTTCTACACCTCCGGAGCGTGATACACACCAAGTCGTATCCCACGGGTCACGCAGGACTGTGGAGAATACAACTATTACAGTACTAGTGAAACTACTACTAGCTCAGACGGCTCCGTGGTAATCCTCATAAAAGTCGCCACCAAAGCCTGGAAGTGGAACATGATCATCTGGGAACAGACGGTCCTGCGGAACCTGCGGACCATAGGGACTCGGATGTGGCCTTGGTCCCACAGGTGGTGGCAGACGGGGACCACGAGGAGGGGTGATGCCTCCTACATCGCGCCACTCCATACAATCTGGCAATCCAGGCCGTACAGGGTACAAGTCCCTCATGTCCATGTATCCTGCCTGCACTGTAGGTGCAAACCGAGTCAAAGTGGCCCAACGATCGGAACGAGTGTGGAAAAGCTCCATACGCAAGGCCCGATTTTCGCGGTCCTTATCCTCGAGCATCTCGGCAGTGGTGCGGAGTAGTGACTCCTCATGTGTAGAGTCATAGTACAAAGCCTGATAGTACCCCTGTGCTCCAGGAAGTGAGGCTGGCGTGTAACGGAAATCGGTGTTCTGAACCAAGGCAGTCCTGGCTCGAATGATAGTCATCATTGAATAGGCTGCATCCTGCACGGACATCTCAATAGTGACCCCAAGTCCATAGGAACAGTGAAGGGGTTCAGTGGCTCCAGGATAAGAGGGATATATCCTGACGGTACAAAGGTACTGGCTCTGGTTGAAGTCTCGGAACTGCTCCTCGA
>NW_021258576.1:0-1373 GCF_002162155.2 Triticum dicoccoides | reverse complement strand
TCGGTTGCTAAGTGTTAGTAACTCGAAATAAAAGCTACGGAATAAACGGAGACTAGCTAAAGGTGAGCTGACGATATATGTTGGAAGTGTTTCCAAGGTTGATATGATCAAGCATCACACGCTCCCTCTACCACCGAGATTGGTGTTTGCGTTGAGCATAGACATGATTGGATTATGTCTATCGCAATACGGTTATTCATTTAAGGAGAATAATGGTTACTCTATTTTTGAATAATACCTTCAATGGTCTTGCACCTAAAGGAATGGTTTATTGAATCTCGATCGTAGTGATACACATTTTCATGCCAAAAGATATAAGATAGTAATGATAGTACCACTTACTTGTGGCACTGCCATGTAAGTCATAATGGTATAAAACGCATGAAGAAGCTCCATGTTGATGGATCTTTGGACTCACTCGTTTTGAAAAGTTTGAGACATGCAAACCATGTCTATTGGTGTATATGCATGAAGAAACTCCATGCAAATGGACCGTTTGGACTCACTTGATATTGAATCACTTGAGATATGCAAATCATACCACATGGGCAAGATGACTGAAAAGCCTCGTTTTCAGTAAGATGGAACAAGATAGCAACTTGTTGGAAGTAACACATTTTGATGTGTCCAATCCAATGAGTGCTGAGGCATGCAGTGAATATCGTTATGATCTTACTTCACAGATGATTCGAGTAGATGTTGAGAATATTTACTTGATGAAACACAAGTCTGGATTATTGAATGGTTCAAGTAATTTCAGAGTGAAGTAGAATATCATTGTGACAAGAGGATAAAATGTCTATGATATGATCATAGAGATGAATATCTGAGTTACGAGTTTTGGCACACAATTAAGACATTGTGGAAATTGTTTCGCAATTAATACCGCATGGAACACCATAATGTGATGGTGTGTCCGAACATCATAGTTGCACCCTATTGGATATGGTGCGTACCATGATGTCTCTTATCGAATTACCACTATCGTTCATGGGTTAGGCATTAGAGACAACCACATTCACTTTAAATAGGGCACCACGTAATTCCGATGAGATGACACCGTATGAATTATGGTTTAGAGAAACCTAAGTTGTCGTTTCTTAAAAGTTTGGGGCTGCGACGCTTATATGAAAAAGTTTCAGGTTGATAAGCTCGAACCCAAAGCGGATAAAATGCATCTTCATAGGAAACCCAAAACAGTTGGGTATACCTCCTAATTCAGATCCGAAAGCAATATGGATTGTTTCTAGAATCGGATCCTTTCTCGAGGAAAAGTTTCTCTCGAAAGAATTGAGTGGGAGGATGGTGGAGACTTGATGAGGTTATTGAACCGTCTCTTCAACTAGTGTGTGACAGGGCACAGGGAGTTGTTC
>NW_021258575.1:0-1133 GCF_002162155.2 Triticum dicoccoides | reverse complement strand
TGCCACCGCCGTCGACCTTTGCTACCTCTTGAGCACTGCGCTAGATTTCCCCGAAGAGGAGAGGATGATGCAGCAAAGTAGCATAAGTATTTCCCTCGGTTTTTGAGAACCAAGGTATCAATCCAGTAGGAGGCCACGCACAAGTCCCTCGTACCTACACAAAATGATAGCTCCTCGCAACCAACGCGATTAGGGGTTGTCAATCCCTTCACGATCACTTACGAGAGTGAGGTCTGATAGAGATGATAAATAATATTTTTGGTATTTTTGGTATATAGATGCAAAGTGAAAAGTGAAAGGCAAAGTAAAAACAAAGCAAGTATTAAAGTAATGGAGATTGATATGATGAGAATAGACCCGGGGGCCATAGGTTTCACTAGTGGCTTCTCTCAAGAGCATAGATATTCTATGGTGGGTGAACAAATTACTGTTGAGCAATTGACAGAATTGAGCATAGTTATGAGTATATCTAGGTATGATCATGTATATAGGCATCACGTCCAAGACAAGTAGACCGAAACGATTCTGCATCTACTACTATTACTCCACTCATCGACCGCTATCCAGCATGCATCTAGAGTATTAAGTTAAAAACAGAGTAACGCCTTAAGCAAGATGACATGATGTAGAGGGATAAATTCATGCAATATGATAAAAACCACATCTTGTTATCCTCGATGGCAACAATACAATACGTGCCTTGCTGCCCCTTCTGTCACTGGGAAAGGACACCGCAAGATTGAACCCAAAGCTAAGCACTTCTCCCATTGCAAGAACTACCAATCTAGTTGGCCAAACCAAACGGATAATTCAAAGAGACTTGCAAAGATAACTCAATCATACATAAAAGAATTCAGAGAAGATTCAAATATTATTCGTAGATAGCTGGATCATAAACCCACAATTCATCGGTCTCAACAAACACACCGCAAAAAGAAGATTACATCGAATAGATCTCCAAGAGAGAGGGGGAGAACATTGTATTGAGATCCAAAAAGAGAGAAGAAGCCATCTAGCTACTAGCTATGGACCCGAAGGTCTGAAGTAAACTACTCACACTTCATCGGAGGGGCTATGGTGTTGATATAGAAGCCCTCTGTGGTGGATGCCCCCTCCGGCGGAGCTCTGGAACA
>NW_021258574.1:0-745 GCF_002162155.2 Triticum dicoccoides | reverse complement strand
ATGAAAAATCTTTAACAACGATGATGCGAAGATTACATGATTGGTACTTGAAAATCTGCAGAGAGTCTGGGGGGAGGAGTACTTTGTATGCGAGAGTTAAACCGGAGCATGACCTCGTTGGAATTGAACTGTTGCCTATTCCATTTGAGGAGTTCTATCAGTTTTTCAATCAATTGGCCCTCGATAAAACAACGATCACCTGCTACTGTCTGTAAGTACTACTACTTCTGTCATTAAGTCTCTCTATATAGCTCATCTCTTTCATTGCATGTATTTATAATTATCCTCACTATATTATGCAGAATGAAGATCGCCGAATTGAAGAAAAGACAAATCGGTGATATTGGGTTCATTAACACATATCTCATAGATGCAACTCAGGTTAAATTTCATGCCGCAGATACCGAGGCCAACTTGCTACGATCATTCAAAAAAATGAAAACAAAGATATAATACTCTTTCCTTACAACTTCGAGTGAGTGTTACTGTCTTGTGCATATTCGGTTTCCCTTATATATTAGTCCAGGTTATAGTAATGTAATTGATGAGTTATGCATGCGTATGCAGTTTCCACTATATTCTCCTAGAGATTAGGCTTGAGCAGGGAGTAGTAACCGTCTTGGACTCTAAACGAAAAGATCCCCAGGAGTATGCGTACATGACTGAAATCCTCAAGAAATAAGTTAAATCGATCATTATCCACCATATCAGCAACTTTGTTCATTTCCTGATATCAAGTAATTGT
>NW_021258573.1:0-636 GCF_002162155.2 Triticum dicoccoides | reverse complement strand
GTTCAGATGCATAATTCAAATCCACATCATCAACCTTCAACCCTTTCTGACATAATTTGCTATTTTTGATGCATTTACTGATTTGTTTTCAGAGCTAAATCACCGTGAAAGTGAAAAGCACTACAAAATGCACTCTGAAAAGGTTGAAACTTGGCAAGGTATCATCATTTCACCCGCATAGCATGTGCAAAAAAGAAGAGAGGTTTACGGCAAAAACTGGATGCACTTCGTGTACAAACTGGACAATCTCTTACGAAGTATCAGGGTTCGGACAAAAACTCATCTTTTACACCGGCTATTCAATATTTTAATAACTTAGTACAACTCCGGACTTCTTTTGCGTTCAGATGCACAATTCAAATCCACATCATCAACTTTCAACCCTTTCGGACATAATTTGCTATTTTCGATGCATTTACTGATTGCTTTTCAGAGCTAAATCACCGTGAAAGTGAAAATCACAACAAAATGAACTCTGAAAAGGTTGAAACTTGGCAAGGTATCATGATTTCACTCGCATAGCATGTGCAGAAAAGTAGAGAGGGTTACGGCAAAAACTGGATGCACTTCGCGTACAAACTGAACAATCTCTTACGAAGTATCAGGGTTTCGGACAAAAATTCATCTGTTACACCG
>NW_021258572.1:0-517 GCF_002162155.2 Triticum dicoccoides | reverse complement strand
GATGCGGTTCGCAGAAGATGAGGATGAAGCATCTGGTCACACCGTCGACGTCAGAACATCCTAGTCAGCTGGTCCCAGCTGCGGACCCTGTCGGTCGCAACATCCCAGTCGGCTTGTC
Source organism: Triticum dicoccoides (assembly GCF_002162155.2). NCBI lineage: Eukaryota > Viridiplantae > Streptophyta > Magnoliopsida > Poales > Poaceae > Triticum > Triticum dicoccoides. The sequence goes on along the minus strand of NW_021258572.1, from coordinate 399 downwards.
CCAGTCCCATCTGTGCCCTCACTCGTCGCAGCATCCTGGCCGGCTGGTCCCTTGTTTGTGCCCTTGCGGTCGCAATCGGGGCCTTGAAGCACTGTGCAGCATCCCATCTTGTAGCGTCTGCAGTTGCCGGTTGTAGCATCAATGTGCCTCGCTTGTAGCATCCTCCTCCCCATACCTCGCATCCGCAAGTGCCAGTAGCAGCAGCGGCGGTGCTAGTCCCAACACCACACGTCGTTAATCCTAGCTTCATGCACCAGCGGTTGCAACACCAGGCGGTGCCGGTCCTAGCTAGCTCCGTTCACCGACAGTTGCAGCAGTCCGTGCATAGCGGTAGTTTGCCTTGCTTCGTCCTTGTGGCATCGACCCTTTTGGCGGCGCTTCTCTGAGTTCCAGCAGCGT
>NW_021258571.1:0-1028 GCF_002162155.2 Triticum dicoccoides | reverse complement strand
TTTCAGTCATTTACCTAATTGTTTAGAGAGATAAATGACCATGAAATTGAAAATCACTACAATATGAACTGTGAAAATGTTGAAACTTGGCATGGTATCATCATTTCACCCGCATAGCATGTGCGAAAGAGTAGAGAGGGTCACGGCAAAAACTGGACGCACTTCATGTACAAACTGGACAATCTCTTTCGGAGTATCAGGGTTTCGGACGAGAACTCATCTGTTACACGGGCACTTCAATGTTTTTTAAACTTATTTGAACTCCGGACTTCTTTTGTGTCCAGTATGCAGCATTCAAAGCAACGTCATCAATTTCCAACATGTTCTGACATCATTTGTTGTTTTTCAGTCATTTACATAATTGTTTAGAGAGCTAAATGACCATGAAATTGAAAATCACTACAAAATGAACTGTAAAAATGTTGAAACTTGGCATGCTATCATCATTTCACCCACATAGCATGTGCGAAAGAGTAGAGAGGGTCACGGCAAAAACTGGACACACTTCGTGTACAAACTGGACAATCTCTTTCGGAGTATCAGGGTTTCGGACGAGAACTCATCTGTTACACGGGCACTTCAATGTTTTTTAAACTTATTTGAACTCCGGACTTCTTTTGTGTTCAGTATGCAGCATTCAAAGCGATGTCATCAATTTCCAACATGTTCTGACATCATTTGTTTTTTTCCAGTCATTTACCTAATTGTTTAGAGAGCTAAATGACCATGAAATTGAAAATCACTACAAAATAAACTGTGAAAATGTTGAAACTTGGCATAGTATCATCATTTCACCCACATAGCATGTGCGAAAGAGTAGAGAGGGTCACGGCAAAGACTGGACGCACTTCGTGTACAAACTAGACAATCTCTTTCGGAGAAGGGTTTCAGACGAGAACTCATCTGTTACACGGGCACTTCAATGTTTTTTAAACTTATTTGAACTCCGAACTTCTTTTGTGTTCAGTATGCAGCATTCAAAGCGACGTCATCAATTTCCAACATGTTCTGACATCATTTGTTGGTTT
>NW_021258570.1:0-384 GCF_002162155.2 Triticum dicoccoides | reverse complement strand
GCTTGCTATTGTGCGTGCTTGCTACTGCACTGCTTTTCTTGCTGCTTTGGTGCGTTGATGCGTGCTTTCTACTGCTGCTCATACTCTGCTGCTACCGCAAACTGCCGCTTGCTGCTGCTATTGGCCATGGCTACAGCAATGGCCAAGTGTGTGTGTGCGTGAGTGTGTGTTCTATGTGTGTGGCCGACCCAATTACTAGTTTAGGGACTAATTTAGTTAGTTAGTCTGATTACTAGTACTAGTTAATTAGTCCAATAGTAGGTGACATGTGGACCCACTTTTAGTTTAAAGAAAAACAAATTTTAAGAAAAGTCTAAGTCAATGACATGTAGGCCTAGTTGAACTGTTCACCTTTGACCAGTCAACTATTGACTCCTGAGTCAA
>NW_021258569.1:0-456 GCF_002162155.2 Triticum dicoccoides | reverse complement strand
ACACACACACACACACACACACTACACACATTAGTTTGTTTGTTATAAATTTTTCTGTTTTTTAATTATAGAAATGTTAGAAATTATTCTGTTTTTTAGTTATATAAATATTAGAAATGTTAGTTTTATAGAAATGTTATAAATGTTTTCTGTTTTTTAGTTTTAGAAATATTTATAGAAATGTTAGCAATTTTTCTGTTTTTTAGTTATATAAATATTAGAATTGTTATGGAAATGTTAGTTATATAATCATGAAATTTTAGTATTAGTTTTAGTTAGATGAATTAGATTAATGTCAAATTGTTAGAATATGCATATATATAGAATTTTAGTTATCACAATCCAATCATTTAAAAAATGTTACTTTTTGCGGGCATATAGTATTTGTTCTCGACGATATGGCCGGCCCGCATCCTCGCCGTCGACCCGTTCGCGATGACGTCATGCTTCAGGGGA
>NW_021258568.1:0-526 GCF_002162155.2 Triticum dicoccoides | reverse complement strand
GCACACTCCGGACACGCGTGCCGGGCGTTTGCAACCGCGACAACACTTCCAGACTTGTGAGAGGCTGCCGGCGCAAGATTTGGCGGCATGCTAGCCCCCGAAGGCCGCCGGCCACAGCCGTAGACGCGCGAAGGGCAATCCGCGTAGAGGGAATTTTTCAGATACTTCTCCATCACCAAAAATTATGAAAAAATACCATCGTTCCTATAGCACATGTACCCACGTCGTGCAAAAAAATCATGATTTTATCGCGCAACGAGTATTTAGTAATATTGACGCCGCATCGTTACCGCAGAACGTCTACTACCGTGTCATCGTCGTCCGGGAGGGGGGCCACGCACCGGAGACGCGTCCCGCCTCTTCGGACATGCCACCAAACCACCCCGCATGTATGAGGGCCCGGTGCGACGCTCCGGTGGCATTGCTACCCCCTAGTGCCCCCGTCCCGCCTAACCCTGTAGTGTTTGACCACAGGATCTACCCCTTTGACTTTGCACGGATGGGCTTTGACCAGTGGACCTCCCCA
>NW_021258567.1:0-404 GCF_002162155.2 Triticum dicoccoides | reverse complement strand
ATACGATATATGGGTTGTCACTAATCAAGACCACATGGTTCCAACGTATCTTTATTAACACATAAAGAGTATTTGCCTACGTGCCAATCTTTTGGTAATGTGGACGGCCAAATTAAAATCGGGCGATATCCGACCTGAGCACCAGCATGCGATCCAGTGCTTCTTCTGTTGTGACCTTTTAATACAACACTATTTAGAACTGAAAAAACATTGGTCGTGGTATGGCAAGCACCAACGCTTGTCGATGGATGCCTCAAGCGAAATTACTTTTGAGTATGCATCTGTGTTGACACGGCACGACGCTTCCACCGACCCTCCTAGGATACTGTACCTTTGCCTTTTATGGGAGTGAGATTCCATCACCACGTCGATGTGTAGTGTAGGGTCACAACGGGAAAAGATGC
>NW_021258566.1:0-517 GCF_002162155.2 Triticum dicoccoides | reverse complement strand
AAAAAAACCTGGAAGCGAGACTACCAACTGCTCCATTAGGAGTAGAGATTGTCAAGCTGACCGACCGGTAGTTGGATCTAGCACCCTCTTGATGGGCGTGTCGAAACAACTCAATCAATCTGTCCAGAAATCAAACATAAGAGGCCCCACGAAGGAGGACCACAAAAGATGCATATAATATATTTGACAAAATTATCAAGGCTGCAATAAGGCTATGCATGTGGACTCTAAGGCTACTCATAGTGTATCATATACTAGTATCATGCATGTGATACTAGTGTATGATATTATCTTCATACATCATAGTATCATAGAGTAGTATTATAGATGTTCATGTTTATTTTCATGCATGACACAAAGTAGTATAGCATTTAAGAAGATACGGTATCTACCTATGTTACTCTAACCATCTCTATCTTCATTAATTCTCTGCCATATCAGTGTGTTTGTTATTCCTGAGTGCATGATACCGGCTAAGATACTATCACTATGGCCAGCCTAATAGGCAAAACTGTAG
>NW_021258565.1:0-1592 GCF_002162155.2 Triticum dicoccoides | reverse complement strand
AAAGGTGCATTACAGGTATCTCCGAAAGTAGCTGTTGGGTTGACACGGATCGAGACTGGGATTTGTCACTCCGTATGACGGAGAGGTATCTCTGGGCCCACTCGGTAATGCATCATCATAATGAGCTCAAGGTGACCAAAGTGTTGGCCACGAGATCATGCATTACGGTACGAGTAAAGTGACTTGCCGGTAACGAGACTGAACAAGGTATTGGGATACCGACGATCGAGTCTCGGGCAAGTAACGTACCGATTGACAAAGGGAATTGTATATAGGGTTTGATCGAATCCTCGACATCGTGGTTCATCCGATGACAACATCGAGAAGCATGTGGGAGCCAACATGGGTATCCAGATCCCGCTGTTGGTTATTGACCGGAGAACGTCTCGGTCATGTCTACATGTCTCCCGAACCCGTAGGGTCTACACACTTAAGGTTCGATGACGCTAGGGTTATAAAGGAAATTTGTATGTGGTTACCGAATGTTGTTCGGAGTCCCGGATGAGATCCCGGACGTCATGAGGAGTTCCGGAATGGTCCGGAGGTAAAGATTTATATATGGGAAGTCCTATTTTGGCCACCGGAAAATGTTCGGGATTTTTCGGTATTGTACCGGGAAGGTTCTAGAAGGTTCTGGAGTGGGGCCCACCTGCATGGGGGGACCCACATGAACGTGAGTAGTGGGGGAAAGGCCCCACACCCCTGGTCAAGGCGCACCAAGATCCCCCCTTAGAAGGAATAAGATCATATCCCGAAGGGATAAGATCAAGATCCCTAAAAAGGGGGGATAACAATCGGTGGGGAAGGAAATGATGGGATTTCTTTCCTCCCACCTTGGCCAATGCCGCAATGTACTTGGAGGGCAAGAAACCAGCCCCTCCACCCCTATATATAGTGGGGAGGCGCATGGGAGCTTAACACAAGCCAAGGCGCAGCCCCTCCCCTCCCCAACACCTCTCCTCCTCCGTATATGCTTGGCGAAGCCCTGTCGGAGTACTGCTGCACCAACTACACCACGCCGTCGTGCTGCCGTTGGAGCAATCTTCCTCAACCTCTCCTTCCCCCTTGCTGGATCAAGAAGGAGGAGACGTCTCCCATCCCGTACGTGTGTTGAACGCGGAGGTGCTGTCCGTTCAGCACTTGAACATCGGTGATCCGAATCACGTTCGAGTACGACTCCATCATCACCATCCCCTTGGCTAGCTTCCGCTCGTGATCTACAAGTGGTATGTAGATGCAAACTCTCTCCCTTGACTCGTTGCTTAGATGAACTCATAGATGGATCTTGGTGAAACCGTAGGAAAATTTTTAATTTTCTGCAACGTTCCCCAACAGTGGCATCATGAGCTAGGTCTATGCGTAGTTCTCTTTGCACGAGTAGAACACAATTTTGTTGTGGGCGTGGATTTTGTCATCTTACTTGCCTCTACTAGTCTTTTCTTGCTTCGGCGGTATTGTGGGATGAAGCGGCCCGGACCAACCTTACACGTACGCTTACGTGAGACCGGTTCCACCGACTGACATGCACTAGTTGCATAAGGTGGCTGGCGGGTGTCTGTCTCTCCCACTTTAGTTGGAGCGGATTCGATGAA
>NW_021258564.1:0-1405 GCF_002162155.2 Triticum dicoccoides | reverse complement strand
GTAGGAATGGATACGATTGATGACGTTGATAAATAATGGTGAATTTTGGCCTAATTTACTATCATCATGCATGGAAACGAATCATCAAGAAAAAGAATACTTCCTATTACTACACTCATAGGAAGCTTCCTAATCTCTGCTACCAAACAGTTTCTGCCCAAACAAGGAAGGAAAGTTATGGACGTGATTCGGAAGGAAACAAACGTTATGAAGATTAATTAATTTAGATTTGATCTTTAGAGATTGATTGTGATTGATTCTTTTACATAAAGACACTACTAAATAATTTGCGTCAGTATGGAAAGTTCTGATCCGTTCAGTTTTTTTCGTTGTGTGAGAGGGTGAAGTGAAAATAAACCGATGAAGTGGTGGAGGCGACGAAAAAAATCTACGACGGTTAACCTACGAAAAAAACCGGACGAAAGTGGTGGGACGAAAAAAAACCTGGAAGCGAGACTACCAACTGCTCCATTAGGAGTAGAGATTGTCAAGCTGACCGACCGGTAGTTGGATCTAGCACCCTCTTGATGGGCTTCAAACATAAGAGGCCCCACGAAGGAGGACCACAAAAGATGCATATAATATATTTGACAAAATTATCAAGGCTGCAATAAGGCTATGCATGTGGACTCTAAGGCTACTCATAGTGTATCATATACTAGTATCATGCATGTGATACTAATGTATGATATTATCTTCATACATCATAGTATCATAGAGTAGTATTATAGATGTTCATGTTTATTTTCATGCATGACACAAAGTAGTATAGCATTTAAGAAGATACGGTATCTACCTATGTTACTCTAACCATCTCTATCTTCATTAATTCTCTGCCATATCAGTGTGTTTGTTATTCCTGAGTGCATGATACCGGCTAAGATACTATCACTATGGCCAGCCTAATAGGCAAAACTGTAGGTTGTCTGCTAGGACCTAAGCCGTGGTCTTTTTCCTGGCCTAATTGGGAAATCATTGTGTTGTTCATTTTCCATACCGGTAAATATCCAAACCAGGTGGTTTTGAACAACTAACATAGAAATAAACTGGGAAAGTTTCTTACAATTCTTAGAATGAAACTGAAGATATATTGCTCCCTTTAATTGACAAGAATTTTCACGGCCACTGAACTACCTAGCTAATACCTCTTTCTCCATCTATAGTTCTTATACGTGCTGACATAATATTTCGTAAATCTATAATTCTGGCTATATTATTCATGGCAAGGTAAATACGCGTGCATGCTAGCCACTAAGGAAGAAGATTAACTAATTTTATAAAACTTATCGTTCAACTCGGTTATACTTTACGTGGTACAAAAGGAAATAAACCATGTTCTCAATGCATGAGTACAATTTCGCGCGACCATCTGTTGAACCGGCAAAAAAGTGGTCAGCGGTCTCTC
>NW_021258563.1:0-1208 GCF_002162155.2 Triticum dicoccoides | reverse complement strand
TAGAGTTTTGACTCTTCTCTTCTCAAATTTCACTAAAAAAAAATTTAGGATCACGCGGGTATCTTGGAATCGTTCCGATGGTTTTATGATGAGAACATTGTCTTGGTGCCTCCTGTCAGGGGTTTAGTGGAAGTGTCCCGGGGAGTTGAGCTCTGAGGTGTTGTCATCATAATTTTATCGTTGCAATTCTGGAATACCTGAGTTTAGTACGCCGACATCGAAAATCTCTTTTATGCAGTTCGTTGGTGAGATAACCTCGACGCCACCCAGTACTGGGGCGGGAGTTCGGGAGTATCGCCATAACTTGTATAACGGATGATTTTCGAAGGTTGAGGTAGATGATTTCCGAAGGTTTCTTGGTTATGTGTTGAAGGATGGATACAGCTGGATGTAGGATTTGCTAGTTTGGGTGAGATATTATGCTTCCCCTGTATCCCCAACACCTGATTGCATAACCGGAAAATTTCGGGAGTTTCATAAGTGGGAATTCAAGTAGCTCTTAGGATATCTTTCCGACAGATGTATGATATGAAATTGGGGTTCGACGTCTAGTGGTCCGCCTATTCACGGTCGATTTTACAGTGGTCTCGTTGTGTCTTAAAGAGTCCTTGGCTATGCCGACTCGGGGACACTTCGTATGTCATGTGCACTGCCTTGTACATGATGGTGCTATACACTCGAGCCCGTGTGGGCCCCACCACGAAAACTTCGGACGGAATCTCTATCATATGTTTGTTCCGGCTTATTCTGCAAGCCAGTCCTTTGTTTTTGTTTTGAGTTGTGGTATTCGAGTTGCTTCAATGTCAAGTGTTGATTCCATACCTTTCCAAAATGGTGTTCTCATACTCCGATGTGAATACCAATCCTTCTCGACAATCGAGATTGTCATGTCAATCCTTTTCAACCAGCGTCTTTCTCTTCAAGTCGATCCGATCATTTCAACATTCGCAAGATCACCTCTCAGTTCTCTCAACGGTGTTTGTTTCATCCGTCCCAAGTTGTTTTTGTTTTCCCGCCCTCCCACCCCTTTTTCTTCAAGGACTCAGATTTCTTAATCGAGTATCCATTTTATTGATGGGAAGTTTCTCCATTCTTTTTCGTCAATGTTCTTATCCGGTGATTCTCATGAAGATTCTAATGGAGCTTCAAGTTCGTCATTCCTCGTTCTTTTCTTCTCCGGTGGATTTAATTCAAGCTTTGGTATTAAG
>NW_021258562.1:0-788 GCF_002162155.2 Triticum dicoccoides | reverse complement strand
CACACAATTGTTTGTTACCGATAATTTCAATGCTTGCAGAGAATACCTTGCTGAAAACCGCTTGTCATTTCCTTCTGCTCCTTGTTGGGTTCGACTTTCTTACTTATCAAAAGGACTATGATAGATCCCTTATACTTGTGGGTCATCAGTAACCACAATGGAAAATAGTCCTTATCTAGTGATTAGATAGCTAACAGTGCTATCATACCTAACTCTTGCAGTTAGGACAAAGTGCATTAAATGCACTGCTAGGTGTTGTGCTGCGGATGAAGCCCGGCAAGCATGCTATGCCGCTTATTCATCATTTGCTTATCTGCTTGACGCGCCTCTGGACCGGTGTCATGTGAGGATAATCTGTCTTCCAACGGGCCACCATGTGCTTGGTGGAAGCCACTTAATCATGTGTAGGCTCGACACCGCATTGATAAGTGATTTGCGTTGCTATACAGTGGAGTGGTGGAGTGGTGCTGCCTTGATGGGATTCCTAGCCCTTGGCGGCCCCGGCAAACCTACCAGGGCAATCTTGGACTTGTCTTTGGGGTGGCCTCGACCTGGCCAGGCTCTCCTGCCCGTCAAGGGAGGCCTTTCCAAGGTGGTGTTCTGCCGTCTTGTATGTTAACTTGGTCTTATTGATACGCTCCTTGATATCTCGAAGAGTGGTTTCTCTGGCTGGGCCTTGCTTTGATATGCTTGTGATTGTCATCCTTTGTCAAGCCTCGGCTGCCGGGGCTGAAGCTTCTTTGTCCGTGCACAAGTCAAGGGAAACACACACCCCTGTTTGTGTATCC
>NW_021258561.1:0-892 GCF_002162155.2 Triticum dicoccoides | reverse complement strand
AAAATGGGTCAGAATTGGACAAAACTGTGAGTGTTGGCGACGGACACATAAACGCACCCCGGGGTTCATCAATCGTGGAACTCGCTCTGGGTCCCCAAAACGCTGAGTAATAGTGCACGAAACCGCAAGTAATAGTCCATGAAACGAGAATCGCTTTGGGACCCCAAAACGATTAGTAATAGTCCATGAAACGGGCAAGAAACAGCCGAAACCGCGAGTGTTGATGATCGACACGTAAGCGTACCTTGGAGTTCGATAACCATGGAAATCACTCCGGGACCCCGAAATGGTGAGTAATAGTGCATGAAGCGGGCCAGAATCGGCCAAAACTGCGAGTGTTGATGATCAACACGTAAACACACCTTGGGGTGCACCAACTATGGAAATTGCTTCGGGACTCGAAAACAATGAGTAATAGTCCATGAAATGGGTCAGAATTGGAAAAAACTGTGAGTGTTGACAACTCACACATAAACGCACCCCGGGGTTCATCAATCGTGGAAATCGCTCTGGGTCCCCAAAACGGCAAGTAATAGTCCACGAAACGGACAAGAATCGGCCAAATATGTGAGTGTTGATGATCGACACGTAAACGCACCCCGAGGTTCGTCAATCGTGGAAATGACTCCGGGACCGCAAAACAGAGTAATAGTCCAAGAAACGGGCCAGAATCAGCCCGAACTGTGATTGTTGATGACCGACACATAAGCGCACCCTGGAGTTCGACAACCATGGAAATCGCTTTGGGGCCCAAAAACGGTGAGTAATAGTCCATGAAACAGGCCAGAATCGGCCAAAACTGCAAGTGTTGATGACCAACACGTAAGCACACCTTGGGGTTCAACAACTATGGAAATCGCTTCGGGACCCCAAAACGGTGAGTAATAGTCCG
>NW_021258560.1:0-1056 GCF_002162155.2 Triticum dicoccoides | reverse complement strand
TACGTAGTGTTTGCCGGGTGTAGCCGCTTCGCCGGGAGCCTCTCACGGCAACATGGGCTAGTTGGTCTGAACCCATTGTTGCCGAGTGCAGCTCTCGGCATACGTAAGGTTGCCGAGTGCCCGAGATTTGGCTCTCGGCAAATACTTGCACCCGGCATACAAGCAAATTCCAATAGTGGCCTATCCTATTATGACACCGCCATCCAAACCGGTTGAATATAGCCCATGCTACCATCTCGTACTAGTTGCACACAGTAACCAAAGGCTTCTGGGGTCCGTAGGAGTGAATAAGGACCACGTACGGATCCATGTCGTAGCTCAGAAGATGACCTGCAAGAAAGTCAAAATATATTGTCTGTTAAAGATCATATCATTCCTGCAGTTCCATATAGCTAGCCCAAACAAACGCAAATATTCCAATCCAAGTACGAGACGCAGTAATATGATCTACTCCAGCTAGTCACGTCTCAAATGACGCTTCAATGCTAACTGGAGGAATAATGTTAAAGGCTATATGAATAGTTCGTCAAAGTAATTTCGCGAGAGGTCAATCTATGAATAGGTATTGTACTCTTTCGTTATGATCACAAAAACAACATCGTGCACTTCCTACCCAACATTGCTTTAGTAAATTAGCTTTGGTGAGGATCACTTGCTTGTGGACAAACCACATGAAACTTTCGATACGCAAGGGAACCTTAATTTTCCAAATATGTATTGATCTTGGGATTGAGCCAGAATTAATTAGATCCATATACATATATTTGACCATAATCACTCCACTTCTGGTTAATTTCCAGTGAAAGGAATCAGGTTGGTCGGATAGTTGAATCTCCATCAACCTCCGTACCAAGTGTAACCAGGAGTTCCAACGCTCCCCAACTAAAGATCTCCTAAAATGTATATTTAAGGGTACCTCCCTAGAACATGGTTATATGATAAAAGTATGTGGTCCAAAATGCAATTTTTGGCTATATGATAATGGCGTACAAGTATATGCACATAGAAATTAGTTAATTAGAGTTATGTTTCAGAGGTAGTCTGGGTTGCCAAAGC
>NW_021258559.1:0-641 GCF_002162155.2 Triticum dicoccoides | reverse complement strand
TTACGTATCGGTCATCAACACTGGCAGTTTTGGCCGATTCTGGCGCATTTCATGGACTATTACTCACTGGTTTGGGGTCATGGAGTGATTGCCACGATTAACAAACCCTGGGATGCGTCTATGTGTCGGTCATCAACACTGGCAGTTTTGGCCGATCCTGGCCCGTTTCACGGACTATTACTCACTGTTTTGGGGTCCCAGAGTGATTTCCACGAGTAACAAATCTTGGGATGCGTTTACTTGTCGATCATCAACACTGGCAGTTTTGGCCGATTCTGGCCCGTTTCATGAACTATTACTCACTGTTTTGGGGTCCCAGAGTGATTTCCATGATTAACAAATCCTGGGATGCGTTTACGTGTCGGTCATCAACACTCATAGTTTTGGCCGATTCTAGCCCGTTTCATGGACTATTACTCACTGTTTTGGGGTCCGAGAGTGACTACCACGATTAACAAACCCTGGGATGCGTTTACGTATCGGTCATCAACACTGGCAGTTTTGGCCGATTCTGGCCCATTTCATGGACTATTACTCACTGGTTTGGGGTCATGGAGTGATTCCCACGATTAACAAACCCTGGGATGCGTCTATGTGTCGGTCATCAACACTGGCAGTTTTGGCCGATCCTGGCCCGTTTC
>NW_021258558.1:0-398 GCF_002162155.2 Triticum dicoccoides | reverse complement strand
TTTTTTTAGATCAGAAGCATTGGTTGAACTTTGAAGCTCAGGGCAGATGAGTAGAACAATTAATCTTGACTTCGCAGCCTGGCATGTGGACATAGGCGGTGCGGCAACAACCATGTTTGGTCGACCGTGGCCATGGAGCGCGTTCTTTTTAAAAGAGAAGTGATATGTGGTGTTAGTGCTTGAACAAAATCAAGCAGGCTATGCAAGGAATTTACTGATATGTTACTTGCCTGTGAAGATGGACAGCCAAGGACGAACTCGACACCTTCAGAGATTTAAATGTTGTGCCACCAGTCCTCTAGTAGGTTCTCGAATTTTCCATGCATCACATACAACAGCAGCATCGCTACTTTAGAACACCAGCGGTTCACCTTACCATACCTTGAATGAACCATCAC
>NW_021258557.1:0-501 GCF_002162155.2 Triticum dicoccoides | reverse complement strand
AGGCCTCAAATTACTAAAAACATATCAAATTTCTTAAGTTGATTTTCCACATCATATTTTTTTGAGGAACTGGGACAGTGGGAGAGGCTCCCACTGTCATATATATTAATAATTATAACACACTTTCCACATCATATTACTATATATTGATCATATTCCCGCATTAAACTAATACAGCCGCAGAAGAATCTAACCCTGAACTTTGCATTGGCCCTCTCCAATTAATTTTTTCGACACAGAAGAAAACATGTATTGATATTATCATCATGTCAATCCAAGACAACCAGTCCAATATATATGTGCTAATATATCATTGAGTTTGCTAGATCAGGAAATCAACCAGAGGTTGTCGGAGGATACAAAATTGACGAAGGAGCAACGGCAGGAAACGGCTCCAACAATTTCTTGTTCTCCAACACGGACCATTCACATTGAGAGACGTCGCGTGCCTAGTTTTCGGGTGCTGGTGCGCATTCTTCCTATCACATTGAAGTCCGCTCA
>NW_021258556.1:0-1493 GCF_002162155.2 Triticum dicoccoides | reverse complement strand
GGTTGATAAGCTCGAACCCAAAGCGGATAAAATGCATCTTCATAGGAAACCCAAAACAGTTGGGTATACCTCCTAATTCAGATCCGAAAGCAATATGGATTGTTTCTAGAATCGGGTCCTTTCTCGAGGAAAAGTTTCTCTCGAAAGAATTGAGTGGGAGGATGGTGGAGACTTGATGAGGTTATTGAACCGTCTCTTCAACTAGTGTGTGACAGGGCACAGGGAGTTGTTCCTGTGGCACCTACACCAATTGAAGTGGAAGCTTATGATATTGATCATGAAACTTCGGATCAAGTCACTCCCAAACCTCGTAGGATGACAAGGATGCGTACTACTTCAGAGTGGTACGTAATCCTGTCTTGAAGGTCATGTTGCTAGACAACAATGAACCTACGAGCTATGGAGAAGCGATGGTGGGCCCGGATTCCGGTAAATGGCTTGAGGCCATAAAATCCGAGAGAGGATCCATGTATGAAAACAGAGTGTAGACTTTGGCAGAACGGCTCGATGGTCGTAAGGCTAATGAGTACAGATGGATTTCAAAAGGAAGACGGACAATGATGGTAAATGTCACCATTAAGAAAGCTCGACTTGTCGTTAAGATGTTTTCCGACAAGTTCAAGGAGTTGACTACGATGAGATTTTCTCACTCGTAGCGATGCTAAGAGTCTGTTGGAATTATATTAGCGATTACTGCATTATTTATGAAATCTTGCAGATAGGATGTCAAAACATTGTTTCGTCGACGATTTTATTGAGGAAAGGTTGTATGTGATACAACCGGAAGGTTTTGTCAATCCCGAAAGATGCTAATAAGTATGCAAAGCTCCAGCAATCCTTCTAAGGACTGGAGTAAGCATCTCGGAGTTGGAATGTGCGCTTTGATGAGATGATCAAAGATTTTGGTGTATACAAAGTTTATGAGAAACTTGTATTTCCAAAGAAGTGAGTGGGAGCACTATAGAATTTCTGATGAGTATATTTTGTTGACGTATTGTTGATCAGAAATGATGTAGAATTTCTGGAAAGCATATAGGGTTATTTGAAATGTGTTTTTCAATAGAAAACCTGGATTAAGCTACTTGAGCATTGAGCATCAAGATCTATAAGGATAGATCAAAACGCTTAATGGTACTTTCAAATGAGCACATACCTTGACATGATCTTGAAGGTGTTCAAGATGGACCAGTCAAAGAAGGAGTTCTTGCCTGAGTTGTAAGGTACAAAGTTAAGACTTAAAGCTCGACCACGGCAGAATAGAGAGAAAGGACGAAGGTCGTCCCCTATGCTTAAGACGTAGGCTCTTCAGTATGCTATGCTGTGTACCGCACCTGAAGTGTGCCTTGCCATGAGTCAGTCAAGGGGTACAAGAGTGATCCAAGAATGGCTCACAGGACAGCGGTCAAAGTTATCCTTAGTAACTAGTGGACTAAGGAATTTTCTCGATTATGGAGGTGGTAAAAGAGTTCGTCGTAAAGGTTACGTCGATGCAA
>NW_021258555.1:0-1321 GCF_002162155.2 Triticum dicoccoides | reverse complement strand
AATCTTTCCGGCCGAATCACAACGCCCAGATGTTTGAATTTCACTCACATCTCTTGCATGGGACCTAGAAATTCATCCAAGGACACACATATGATTTTTCGAACAACTTTGGTGCACTGGAGCATGTGCTTGTAGTTCAAAATTGAATTATGCACATTAAATGCCCAAGAAACTCAATTAATGTATAAAAAGGCGAAACGAGTCCGGAATAATTCCAAAATTTAGCACGGTACTTCTATTTGGTCTAATCTGGTTGTGTAAAAAAAATAAGGTGGGAGAAGGAAGTGTATGCATGTCATTTCGCACACGGGGGTGACACGTTCCCTTTGGGAACCACGAGCCTTCTTGAGGGAAGCTCCGGTTTGCAAAAAGCTTACACCAAAGCTTGTCCCAATTCGGCCAAAAAAAATACAGCAGCATGTTGGGGCCATGTCATGAGACCATGCCAAGTTTCATGATTTTCAGGCGTGTTTTGGAATTATAGGAATTAAAAAACCAAGTTTCTCAATCTTTCATCCCGAGCCACGACGTCCATATATTTGAATTTCACTCCCATCTCTTGCATGAGACCTAGAAATTCACCCAAGGACACAAATGTGATTTTTCAAACAACTTTGGTGCACTGGAGCCTGTGCTTGTAGTTCTAATTTTAAGTATGCACATTAAATACCCAGAAACTCAATTAATGTATAAAAACGGCCAAACGAAACCCGAATAATTCCAAAATTTAGCACGGTACTTCTATTTGGTCTAATCTGGCTGTGTAAAAAAATTAAGGCGGGGCAAGGCAGTGTACGTATATCATTACGCACACGGAAGTGACACGCGAGCCTTCTTGAAGGAAGCTCCGGTTTGCAAGAAGCCTACACCAAAGCTTGTCCCAATTCGGCCAAAAAAATTACCGCAGCATGTTGGTGCCATGTCATGAGACCATGCCAAGTTTTATGATTTTCAGGCATGTTTTGGAATTACAGGAATTAAAAAACCAAGTTTCTCAACCTTTCGGCCGAGCCACGATGCCCAGATGTTTGAATTTCACTCCCATCTCTTGCATGAGACCTAGAAATTCACCCAAGGACACACATGTGATTTTTCAAACAACTTTGGTGCACTGGAGAATGTGCTTGTAGTTCAAATTTGAATTATACACATTAAATGCGCAGAAACTCAATTAATGTATAAAAAAAAGGCCAAACGGACACGGAATAATTCCAAAATTTAGCATGATACTTCTATTAGGTCTAATCTACCTGTGTAAAAAAATTAAGGCGGGAGAAGGCAGTGTACGTATGTCGTTTCGCACACGGAGGTGACACGTTCT
>NW_021258554.1:0-2200 GCF_002162155.2 Triticum dicoccoides | reverse complement strand
GTTACAGTCTTGACACAGTAGCTCTTACTCTACCTGTGTGGCAATCATATTGTGTTTGAATGTAGCATAGTATCTGATTATGGTGTTTTTTTAGGTATTTATCTTCAAAAAAGGGATGTGTACAGTATTAGTATTTCCAGGAATCTGATTATGACACCCTGCTATCATGCCCCCCTAAAACACATGAATTTGTTTTACCTTTCCCCCTTCGTGGTTACTGGTTTTGGACTTAAGGACACACATGCGTTAGTCGTTAGTATTCACGTTTTATTTCTTTTTGCAGGATAGTTAGTATTCACTTTGCGGTTCTGCTTTATACCTGTGGTTAGTCTACTTACTGTTTCTGAACTTGAGGGCACACTTGTGTTGTGTGGTGGTATTTTACTTTTCTGTTTGGTTTTATACCTGTCCATGGTAGTTTAGCTCATATAGATGATCTTATAGTGAACAGCTTCAGTTGTTTGATGCATGTTGCTGCCGTTTATCGCTGCATCTATGTTCATTCAGTATTAGTAGCTCCTTGGATCTGTGCCCATGTACTGCATTTCTATATGGCAATGAGCTTACCCTCTGCTGTCCTGTTTCCATGGCGCGTGCAAACTGTGCAGTGCTGCTGTGGCTCCTGGTGGCGGTGAGCGTGAAGCTGGGGCGGCGCCACATCGAATTTGCATCACATATTTGTTATATATATCAGAACGATTAAGAATCTTAATATTTGACTGTTTTCAGTCATCTTGCAGTTTCTGGGACGAGCGGGAGCACGAAGTGCTTTGGCTGTTCGGCAACTCCGAGTGACCACGGTACAGGGCAGGTGCCATGGCGGCAGGTACCTGTGTGGTGAGAAGCAACCTCCGGCTGATCATCAGGAAAGGCAGCAAGCATGAGTATTACTATTTCTGTGACACTGATGCTCATTGTTGTTGTTGCCCTTTTTAGCTGAAACCCACAAATACAGTTAGAATTTGCCTTGAGATATCTATGTGTGAGTGTCAATACAACTTCTTCAAGGGAATTATCCGGGCCTAACTTATGTGGATGTAGATGCATATTACTACTACTCAATAACCTTCATCTAGTCACCGTTACTGTATGATTAATTCAGAACTAGGATTTTGTTTAAGTAGCTACTGAATCTGCTTTCTTTGTTATGGCAGACATACATGTCTTACAAATTCGTTATTGTTGTTTGAAGCTGAGCTAGGCTATTGCAGTTCCAGCAAAAAATAGGGGATCCGCTCTTTTTGTTCTTCACTAATAAATTCTTGTTTGAATGCATATCCTGGGGGTGGTGAAGCTGGGATCCTTTCCTCCCCATAAAAATTCTTGTTTATATACTTGAATAGTAGAGGTGTGGTGATCAAGTATATAAACACTCTTTTTGTTCTTCACTAATAAATTCTTGTTTGAATGCATATCCTGGGGGTGGTGAAGCTGGGAGCCTTTCCTCCCCATAAAAATACTTTGCTCTTCATCATGAGCAATGCCCTTATATAATTAGCTGATAGGAGTGTTTATATACTTGATCACCACACCTCTACTATTCTAGTTACTTTTGCTTTCTTCTCTGTAGTTGTCCAGGGCATAACAGTTTTATGTGTGGCTTGTTATTTTGTTACCAGCCTACTTTCTTGTGCTCCTGGTCGAGTCTTGTGGAGAAGCAGGGCGAATCGGGCATCATCTCACTTGTGCCTTTGTGGTAAGAATAGAACACCACTCTCGCTTGATGTGCATGTATTAGTACAACAAAGCATTCTTACATAGTGATTGTTAGCGACACAACAATTATCTTGCAACATAGCTTGCCAAATTGCTTGCTTGCTTACTATATAACCTGTACTGCTAAACATGTTGTCCTACTCCATGATGTTGTATCATTTGGTCAATTTTGCATTAAATTTGCAAATACTATATAACCAGCGCGGGATCAACATGATTTTTGTTTATGGAGGTGTTGCGTATTTGATCAGATTTCCTTACTTGCTTCAGGCATAAGAATAAGCTTATAAGAATAGAATATTGATACTCTGCGAGCTATGAGTAGAATGCTCTATTTTCGCGAGTCACCTTTCTTGTATGAATGAGTATCTTGTTTTGACTAGCTGGATAATAAAAGCATTGTACTAGTTGAATTTATGTTATCATTCTAAATAACTTATCTTTTTTTGAGTGGTCTCTTTATAATATATTGGCTCCAGTTTTC
>NW_021258553.1:0-406 GCF_002162155.2 Triticum dicoccoides | reverse complement strand
ATAGAGATTAAAGAACAGGAGTAATGGAAGTTGGGCCGAGCCCAGGTAGCGCCGCTGCAGGCGCCGGTTTGCGAAAACAGCTATAACCGGCGCCTGCAGCGCCAAATAGGAAATCCCGGTTAAATGGCCAGCAGCAGCGGCAGCTGGAGGCGGAATTGGGCCTAGGGCAACTGGGGCTATAGCCCCAGGCGTGGCCCAACTAGTAGTTATGCGTCCAGTTAATTTTTTTCCGGGAGCTCCTAACCGGCGCCTTAAGCGCTGATTCAGGCAGCTGGCGCTCACGCTCCGCACCCCATGGGCCGGCCCACCGCGCGCAGTAGAAGGAAAAAAGGTCCTGCGAAAATAACACACAAAACGTGCGGATACAGCCACTCGAACTCACGACTTACGGCTACACCACGAGAAC
>NW_021258552.1:0-398 GCF_002162155.2 Triticum dicoccoides | reverse complement strand
AGTGCAAATATAGGGAACAAAGCAACATATTACATACACTTGGCCGTCAAAATTGGCCACCAGTGCAAATAAACGCGGTAGCAAAACAAGAGCATACCTGAAACAACTTCATAAGAGCTCAAGAAACGTTATCCTGGGTATCCACCATGCTGGCAATAAGCTTAGCAAGCTGATTAGCTTTGTCCTGTTTGGAGCTAAAATCCTCCAACGCTTGCTGTTGCACCAGAAAGTATGCATCTAAATGCTCCAGGGACTTCCGCAGTCCTTCCGCTTCTTGTCGCACCACAGCTGATCGATGTCTTTCAGCTTGTAGTTGAGACTCAAGAAACCGAACTGATTCAGACAGTGAGTTTGAATAGCTTGTGCATGCGGTAGTGGCCAGTAACTCGAACACTAAA
>NW_021258551.1:0-385 GCF_002162155.2 Triticum dicoccoides | reverse complement strand
AGTTCAAATTTGACCCGCTTCCAGCTGAATCGGCAGGAATTTGTCTTTTTCACGAGAGGTGGATCAAAACTTTTGACACCCAAACATTTTGTCAATTGTGCATTAAATACGTCCTAGTATTTTATAAAATTGATTAGTTCCAATTTTTCAACAAATATATGGTAGGTCCTTCACAAAAAAAACTCATTTCAGGCACTCAGAAAATGGACAATGGTATTTTCATCCAAAGAAAATGAAAAGTTCCTTAGGGAACATTGTTTGCCATTCCAATATGCACCCTTGTGCAAAATATGAGATCATTTGAACAAATTATGCCATGAATGTGGCCATAAGATTGATCATTTGGCTTGAAAGCCGTGAATCTTCAGAGATGATAGCTCATTTC
>NW_021258550.1:0-524 GCF_002162155.2 Triticum dicoccoides | reverse complement strand
CTTTGAAGTGAAATTCTTAGACTATTGATTATTGAATCACCATTCCGACGTTGGTCGTGCAACCCAGCCCATATTTCGGGCGCACCTTTCAACCAATGTTTAATTGTGTATGTTTTCCTCGAGCTTACTTCCTTATATCATTTGATATGACAAATGTTATCTCCTTATCCACATAATTGTGGAGATCCATCCTTTGGATACCTCGATGAATTATCGCTGAGTCCATCAGTCACCTCCTCATCCTCTTCTTGATTTAATGATGAACTCTTGTTTCGGAACTTACTCCCATAGTTCATCTCCTGAGAATCCTGAAATGTCATTTCGTCTATTTGTGTTGCACCTTTTCATCTCGGACCCCCTGAGTCTGAGGTATCCTGGCACCAATCGGATCTGAACCTCGGTCAGATATGATGGTTGGAACATATTTCCAAGAGTTATAACATCGGTCTTTATATGACTCGGTAAGGTGATGTCATGCCTAGCACACCTGGCCGAAGGGCCTATTGTTATAGTTTCCTTTTTTT
>NW_021258549.1:0-919 GCF_002162155.2 Triticum dicoccoides | reverse complement strand
GTGCTCCCGGTCATCCTCCGGCCACAAACTGGTGTCCATCATGCTCACCGTGTCACTTAGCATCTAGCTAGCCACTCCCCGAGCCTCACCGACCCCTCTAGCGTCAAGTTCGTCTTCGGCCGAACCCCGGTGGCCGCCAAAGTCGTCGCCGGCGCCAACTCCGGCCACCCCGACCCCAACGGACTCCACCAAGAGCTGCGGCTCGTCCCCAGCTCCACTCCGGTGGTCTCGGCGACCCATTTGGTGGCCGGAACGACCAAAACCACTTCCGCCGCCGCGTCGGGCTCGCCGGCGGCTAAACGCCGGTGCAGCCGACCCGGGTTTGACCACGGGTGGGCCCTGGTTGACTCCCCTTAGTCAATGACAGGTGGGGCCCAGCCCTGTTAATTAAACAGGATTAGTTTTAATTAAATTTTAATTAAAATAATCACCCTGACATGCGGGACCCACTGTCAGGTTTGACCCAGACCTGTTCCGTTGACCTGCTGACATCAGGCTGACGCAGTAATTGATTTTCTGGATTTAATTTAAATCAGGAAATTCCAGAATATAATTTAAACTTCAAAAATTCATAACTTTTATTCTGTAACTCCAAATTGGACAAATTATATATGAAAAATGATCAGAAAAATCCAATCTATCCATCTGTACTATTTTCATGCATGATCAAACAAGTTAAATTGATGTTTTAAGCAGAACAAGGAAAAGCACTTTAAAAGGCCATGTTTGAGTTTGAAATTTGAATCTTTGATTCAAATTTGTTCAAACCCTTCTGGTTTTAGTTGCATTAGCCCAACACACTCATATTGCCATGTTTCATGCATGCATCATATTGTTGCACATTGTTTGGTGATGGTTGTGTATCGGTGTCCTTTGCGACAGGTTCTGCCTCCGAGGAGTACCGTGATTACCCTAACGA
>NW_021258548.1:0-1171 GCF_002162155.2 Triticum dicoccoides | reverse complement strand
AACTATAGTATGCAAGGGATGATGAAAATGATTCCCGAGCTCTTCGTGATGTTGAAATCAACGAAGGTAGAAATCAAGAAAGAGCATCAAGTGTTGATGGTTGACAAGATCACTAGTTTCAAGAAAAGGGCAAAGGGAAAGAAAGGGGAACTTCAAGTAGATTGACAAGCAAGTTGTCACTCCCACGAAGAAGCCCAAAGCTGAACCAAAGCCTGAAACTGAGTGCTTACACTGCAAAGGAAATGGTCACTGGAAGCGGAACTACCCTAAATATTTGGTGGATAAGAAGGATGGCAAAGTGAAAAAGGGTATATTTGATATACAGGTGTTTGATGTGTGCTTTACTAGTGTTTATAGCAACCCCTCGGTATTTGGTACTGGTTCAGTTGCTAAGAGTAGTAACTCGAAACGGGAGTTGCAGAATAAACAAAAACTAGTTAAGGGTGAAGTGATGATGTGTGTTGAAAGTAGTTTCAAGATTGAAATGATCATCATCGCACACTCCCTATTCTTTCGGGATTAGTGTTGAACCTAAATAAATGTTATTTGGTGTTTGCGTTGAGCATGAATATGATTTGATCGTGTTTATTGCAATACGGTTATTCATTTAAGTAAGAGAATAAACTGTTGTTCTGTTTACATGAATAAAACCTTATATGGTTACACACCCAATGAAAATGGTTCATTGGATCTCGATCGTAGTGATACACATATTCATAATATTGATGTCAAAAGATGCAAAGTTAATAATGATAGTGCAACTTATTTGTGGCACTGCCGTTTGGGTCATATCGGTGTAAAGCGCATGAAGAAACTCCATAAAGATGGATTTTCGGAATCACTTGGTTATGAATCATTTGATGCTTGCGAACCGTGCCTTTTGGGCAAGATGACTAAAACTCCGTTCTTCGGAACAATGGAACGAGTTACTGACTTGTTGGAAATAATACATACTGATGTATGCAGACCAATGAGTATGAAGGCTCGTGGCAAGTATCATTATTTTCTGACCTTCACAAGATGATTTGAGCAGATATGGGTATATCTACTTGATGAAATATAAGTCTGAAATAGTTGAAAGGTTCAAAGAATTTCAGAGTGAAGTTGAAAATCATCGTAACAAGAAAATAAAGTTTCTGCGATCTGATCGTAGAGATGAATATTTGAGTTA
>NW_021258547.1:0-1348 GCF_002162155.2 Triticum dicoccoides | reverse complement strand
CCTAGCTAACCAGCTAGGAGATATTGGGGATGACATGATTTCCCAAAATCAAACAGCTTTTATAAAGGGTAGGTATATAGTAGAGTGTGGTAACAGCTCATGAGATTATTCATGATGCTGTGATCAACAAGAGGGAGGCTTTTGTCTTTAAGCTGGACTATGAAAAAGCTTATGATAAAGTCAGTAAGGAGTTCCTCTTGAAAGTTATGTATCGAAGGGGTTTCAGCCCTAAGTGGATGAGGAAAGTTGAATCTCTGCTTTATAAAAGTTCAGTTGGGATAGAATAAATGACTGTAATAGTATGTTCTTTGAGACTTTCAAAGGAGTCAGGCAAGGTGATCCTGCATCTCCAATGCTTTTTACTTTAGTGACAGATGTATTCAGTTGAATGCTCAATAAAGCTGCCAAAAACAATTTGTTGACTGGGATGATGAGTAATATCTTCCCACAAGGGATCATCAGCCTGCAATATGCAGATGATACTCTCTTGTTCCTAGAAAATAACTTAGATCTGCAAAGAACTTAAAATGGTCACTGACTTCCTTTGAACAAATGTCTGGGTTGAGGATTAACTTCCATAAGTGTGATCTGGTGCCCATTAATGTTTATGAGGAGGTCCAGTGTGTGGCACAAGCCTTATCTTGTGGCCTGGGGTCCTTCCCTCTGAAATACTTGGGTTTTCCTCTTCACCACTCCAAACTGAGGAGAGAAGATTTACAGCCTCTTGTAGACATGGTTTTGAAAAAAGCAGCTGGGTGGAGATGGAGACTACTAGGATATGAGAAGAAATTACTCCTAGTGCAATCCTGTTTAGCTAGTATCCCTACTTATCTGATGAGTATGATCAAGTTTGCTAAGTGGGCTATTAACTTGATCAATTCTCAGATGGCCCATTGTTTTTGGGATAACTATGAGGGTCACCATAAATACCACCTAGCTAGCTGGGGATTATTGACTAAGAAGAAGCAATATGGTGGTATGGGGATTCCTAACATTGCTGATATGAATCTTTGCTTACTTGCTGCTTGGATTGACAAATACCAGAACGGGGACCAAAAAATGTGGAAGAAAATTGTTGATGCTAAATATAGGACTAATAATCCTAATATTTTCTCTTGTCCTGATAGTAATGCCTCTTCCCCATTTTGGAAAGGTGTCCTTTGGGCTGCTAAAGCAGCAAAGATGGGCTACCAATGGAAAGTGGGGAATGGGAGGAAGATAAATTCTGGGAAGATCAATGGAACAACTTAGATAAAATCATAAATTTTCGCATTGATACAATTGAAATTATCATTTGTTATATACGGCTCCATATTATGTTGTAATAGATTTTTAGTGTATATACATT
>NW_021258546.1:0-1037 GCF_002162155.2 Triticum dicoccoides | reverse complement strand
CCAGCCTAAGTGTTCCAGAGCAGTAGCAAGCTACCATGGCTCAGCGGTAACACTAGGAGACATTTCCCGGTAAGAGAGGCTACTAAAGATAAACGACTAGATAGTCAGATCCCACACATACCAAGCATTTCAATCATACACACAATATGCTCGATATGTGCAAATACAACGAAGCATCACAACATGACTCTACGACACAAGTACTTTATTTAAGGCTCAGGGAGCCATACATAACATACACAAAGGTACGGGTCTCACGACCCAACATACAAGTCATACAGTCATACAAACCAGCAGCGGAAGTAACTTGTCTGAGTACAGACAACTAGTAAAATAAAAGAGGCTTGGAAAGCCTAGCTATACTACATGGTCCTTCACAAGCTCAGGGTCACCACCTGGGTCTTTAGCCTACTCGTTGATGTCAACGTCTACATAGAACCCATCAGAAGGGGTTGCAGCATCTTCTGTAAAAATGTAGATTATAGCAACATGAGTACAAAGGTACTCAGCAAGACTTACATCAGATCCTACATACATGCATGTTATCAAGAAGGGTTGGTGGAGTTATTGCATCAAGCCAGCTTTGACTCTTGGCTAGGCTATCCTACGATACTCCAACTTGAAATGGTTTTGCGCACACGAGTCCACTACTCACCAATTCAATACACTACCGAGGATCCGCCTCCGTCTTCCTACGGAAGAGCCATCCTCGGCACTCACACTTATCTTGAGGCTTTTAGTAGTTTCCATTTACTTGTCTATGAACTGTATAGGCAACCAAGTAGTCCTTTACCGCGGACGCGGCTATTCGAATAGATTATGATAACCCTGCAGGGGTGTACTTCTTCATACACGCTCTCACCACTTACCGTCGTTTACACGACATGTACTCGGCAACCTTCAAGCGGAAGCCCAACGTGGGTGTCGGCCACGACCTACCTAACCACCTAAGCCTCCAGTCCAGGTTTATCGCCTATCCAGGTTCCATCCGCAGGGAGTCCGGCCGAGGTTTCCCATACGGCCCCGAACGATGTGAA
>NW_021258545.1:0-457 GCF_002162155.2 Triticum dicoccoides | reverse complement strand
GGGTTGACTGAGTCAACCCTGACATGTGGGTCCAGTGGGACCCACCTGTCATTCTCTATTTAGGTTAATTAGGGTTTAGGTTAATCTAATTACAGTTTAATTAAACTTAACTAGTTAATTAATTTAATTAAACCAGATTAATTAACTTAATTAATTAATTAATTAATTAATAATTTTATTAAATCATTTTAATTTAATTATTTATATTTATTGTTTTTATTTATTTTATTATTTATTTATTTATTTATTTATTTATTTATTTTATTTTTTCAAGCGTTCTGGGCGTGGGGCCCCCACGTCATTGGCCCCAGGGGGCCTTGCGGTTTTTCGGGCGCATGGACGCGCGGTTGTTGCCCGAACGGGCGCGGGCGCAACGGTGCCCAGCACCCGCTCTTTCGGGCGCACCACAGGGGCGGGCGGAGCCGGCAGATCGCCGGAGCAGGGGGGTTGGTGACCA
>NW_021258544.1:0-868 GCF_002162155.2 Triticum dicoccoides | reverse complement strand
TGAAAGCATAGTATAGCGACGAGACAATGCATCAGCAATAACATTTTCTTTTCCCTTCTTGTGTTTAATGACATAAGGGAAAGTCTCAATGAATTCAACCCATTTAGCATGTCTACGATTCAGTTTAGCTTGACTTTTAATATGTTTCAAAGATTCATGATCAGAATGTATAACAAATTCTTTGGGCCATAAATAATGTTGCCATGTTTCTAAAGTCCGAACAAGAGCATATAATTCTTTATCATAAGTAGAATAATTCAGACTAGGCCCACTCAATTTTTCAGAAAAGTATGCAACAGGTTTGCCATCTTGTAATAACACACCTCCTAATCCAATTCCACTAGCATCACATTCAAGCTCAAAACTCTTATTAAAATCAGGAAGTTGGAGTAAAGGAGCATGTGTCAACTTATCTTTGATAGAGGCAAAGGTGATGAGGACATCAATACAATTGTTACACCCACAGGCCCTGCTGCTATACATACTGGACCAATTACTAGAGCTCGTGCACGCCAACTAAATTACCAGGTACTTTCGTTTCTTTGTAATGATTCTAATGTTCATGAGAATATGATGCTGCCTAAATTGGATACATTTGTTTTGCTTACAAATGAAGGGCCTAGCTTGGAGAAGGATGAACATTGGAGCAAGAACAAGCATGGAGATGATGGCATGCGCAAGGGAAACAAGAACGGAGTTACAAGTGATGATTTCAGGACTTTGAAGCCACCATAATGGGTGCATGAAGCCTTGGACGAAATATACAAGATGCCACTTCATAAATTTCGTCCCGAGGCTATTTTAGGTGCTGCGTCACCTTATTATTGGGCCAGGCCCATGTAATTTCGAAATACATAAGTATAGGCTA
>NW_021258543.1:0-2007 GCF_002162155.2 Triticum dicoccoides | reverse complement strand
CTAAAAAGACTTATATTTTAAGGACCAATGTAATAATAACGCGCTCATTTTTATTTTGAGCAATAACTCGCTAATTTGTTAATTTTATATATAAAAAAATGTGTCACCCTGGTTTATTTTTTATATTAATTGCTCCTTCTAACCTAACATTATATAGAGAACGAGCCTAGCTAATTCGTGTATTTCAAGAAAGTGCAAATGGGCTGAGATTTCTTAGAAAATATAAATGGGTCGCGTTGACACGAAATTATTTGTACACCCAGCCCAGCAAATGGACTGTACATTCTAGAAAACATGAGTTAAATATATGCCACATTTTTGCAGGCTGACATGTGGGCCAATAGGTCAAAACCTACGCAGGGCGTTGTCAACTTGGTCAACAAATGATTATGACATCCACAACCATTGGATTTATATCCAACGGCCGGCATGAACCTTCCTCCAGCGTCACCGAGACCGCCTAGTCCGGCCTCCGGCGGCTAGCGGCTCTGCTTAGCACACATCGCTGCGAAGCGCTACCCCACCGCCGGCCAGGCTATCCCTCCACCCCTCCACACCTCCTGTTATTCTCCACCAACTGCAGCCCCAAACCGCACTAGAACTAGTTATAACCCTTCTCCTCCTCTCAATCTGCGACTCCACTGTTGTGTCTTCCCATCTCCGGGTTGTTCGCGTCCGGGGCCTCTCCGTCATCCACCGCCTCACTGCGCTCGGTGCGGCATGGTCAACAAACGAGAGTCATCGGAAGAGGACTGTACGTGGAGAGCCTGACGGCTAGGACCCACGAGGTCCATGGTCACACGCAAGGAAAGTTCCTCCTTATTAAGCTGAAAAAATGTTTCCTCCCCCTGACAGCTGGGATCCACCGGCTGTATCTTTGCATGGAAGGAAGTGCCTCCTTGTTATGCGAAAAAAAATATTCCTCTCGTTGACAGCTGGGACCCGTCAGATTTGGTGGCTGACTTGTGGGCCTACTAAGCAGACATGTACTCAGGGCTTTGTCAACTTAATCAACAAATGATTCTAGCAGATGGATCATTGGATTTTAATCCAACAGCCATGCTCCTTCTTCAACCTCTGTTCTTGCTCCTGTCTCCCGTGGGCGGCACAGCGACAGTGCTAACGTGCACCTGAACCAGTCAAGTTTCCCACTCCTCTCCATCTGCGACTCCACTGCCGCGTATTCCCCATCTTCGGGTCGTTCCAATCCCGGGCCTCGCCGTTGTCCACCGGCCTTGGTGCGCTCGACATGGTGTGGTCAATGTGGTCAACAACCGAGAGTCATTGGAAGATGACTGTACATGAGAGGCTGACAGTGGGGACGCACCACGCCCATGGACGCATGCATGCAATTGCATCCTTTTTACCCTGAAAAATAATGTTTTCTCCCCCTAACTGCTAGGACCCACCAGCTACATCTTCGCATGCAAGGAAGTGCGTCCATATTACGGGCAAAAAAATGATTCGCCCCCTGAATGTTGGGACCCACCAGCTACATCTTTGCACGCAAGGAAGTGCCTGACAGTCAGGACCCACCTAGTCGAAGTGTATGTAGCGTTGTCATTCTGGTCGCGAACCTGTATGTACATACTGGTCGATATAGAGGTGTGCATGTGTCGTAGTAGAGGCGCACACGTAGCATGTACACGTACGTATAGCGGCCAGGGTGCAAGAAAGTAAATACAGCCACGTATGTACATACGGGCGGGGTCTCGAACGCCTACTGGCGCATACGTACGGCCAGGGCTCATCTACATGGCTGGGTCGGAACGAATAAATTGTGTCGTCGTCGTGTTCATGGGGTGGCATCGGAATGCGTCGTGTTCATCGGGAGGCAACGGAACGCGTGCTGTTCATCGGGAGCCAGCCGGCTTGGGCGGAACAACGGATGGAAATGAGGCCTGGCGTACCACAGAACGGAGGAAACAACCTTGTGATCGACCGGCCATGGTCGAAACGGGATCCTGTTCATCGGGACAGGTCTGGTGTACCGCAAAATGGAGGAAA
>NW_021258542.1:0-565 GCF_002162155.2 Triticum dicoccoides | reverse complement strand
GGCGACGGCTTTTCTCGATGGAGCATCTAGAACCGTGCAGCCGGCTCATCCGTGGTGGTGCCTGCTGCTCCTTCGCCTTAGATACCCGACGACGGCCCTGGCACCACTTTTGCTCGAACGACGAGAGGCAGACCGGAGTAAGCCTGGTAGGGTGGCGACGGCGATGCAGGATCTCGCTCCCCAGAGCAGCAGCGGCATCAGACTCGACGCAGCTCCTGCCCGGTACAGGCCCTTGGTGGCGGCCCCGACGGCGGCGGAACCATCGCCACGCTAGCACTGATTGGAGGAACAAGAAGGCAGGCAGCAGCGAGCAGGATTGAGGGTCGGACGCCCACCAGTATTTATAGGAGACAGCAGCAATGAGGAAACCAAATCAGAAACGACCAGCAGAGGTGGCAGAGAGAAGTCCAGAAAGCAGAATTGAAGCGGCGACCGCCAACAGGAGGACTCGAGAAGCTGCAGGCGACAGAGACGGAAGGCTGAAGTACGTGGCATCAGACGGAAAAAAATAGAAATCGAATCCAACCTGATCTTGGCAACTGCCAGCGATGTGTATCCAACCTAA
>NW_021258541.1:0-384 GCF_002162155.2 Triticum dicoccoides | reverse complement strand
GGAAGCCGCCGTCCGCCATGGCCGGCGAGCTCCATGCCCCCGAGCACCTCTGCCTCGCGTAGTAGCTCCGACGTGCTCCTGCTGCCCCGTAGCTACCGCCTGTGCTCTCCATTCGCTCGAACGCGAGCTGCAGCCCCACGCCCGCGCTTTCCCGAACTCCGGCCGCCGCGGAAGCGGACACCGCCATCGATTTAGGTCGTCTCCGGCGACCCCTCTAGCACCAGCCGACGCGGACGAGGCCCAGGGTTCCAACGGTGCCATCCGCGCCCCAAACCGTGGCCCGTGCTGCGTTTCTGGATCGCGCCGCCGTCTCGGGCCTCGCCGGCGTCATGTCGCCGGTGGGTTTGACCCACTATGACCACGGCGGGACCCCCCCTGTGTCCA
>NW_021258540.1:0-409 GCF_002162155.2 Triticum dicoccoides | reverse complement strand
ATCTCTGAAGTATAAGGTTCCATCTTCACCAAGTGAAAAATCTCTGGATTTCTCTAAGGCAAGATCCTTTTTCATCAGATCAACATGAGCATCTTTGGCTTGAGCAGACTTAATTGCTTTTAGAAGAGTTGGTTCCAAGACAAGGTTATTCAGAGAACCCTGTGGAACTAGTTGAAGGTTCAGCTTGCATAGCTCTTCATAAAGGCGGGGTTGAGCCTTGTAGACCATGTGGTTATTGCAATAAGACTTACGGCTTAGGGCATCGACCATTACATTAGCCTTACCAGGGGTATATGATATACCGCAGTTGTAGTCAGCAATAGCTTCCATCCATCGCTGCTGACGGAGGTTCAGATCTGGCTGAGTAAACAGGTACTTCAGACTCTGATGATTGGTGAAGATCTCGCAA
>NW_021258539.1:0-738 GCF_002162155.2 Triticum dicoccoides | reverse complement strand
TAATCCCGCATAGGAATTGAGATACATGTCATCTCTAGATTCAATAGAAAAGTTCCTATGATGTGAACCAAATGACATCTCTTTTCCAATCCCTACTCATAGGAATTGAGATGCTCCATGTCATCTCTTTCCCTACAACTTCCATGTATACATCTTCTATTCCTAAATAGATAATACAACCCACTAGTAGCTTTTCTCCAAAACATGCAACTATGGCACAAGAACTATATAGTGTGCCAATAACTTTGAAAGATTGTCGCTGGATGAAGCTAACCCGACAGTGCAGAGATAGGCAAATCCGAGCACTATTGGCCGTTGGATATCATCAACATTCCACCAGATCTGCCACATGTACAATTTAGAAGACTCCATGGTTGAACTTAAGCATAATGCACAAACCTCAAAACACAAGCACTTCTCATTTGTTCTAGAATCTTCTGTATCATAATTGATTATTTTTTCTAAATGAATTTCCATTATTTGTTTTTTACTTTATGATTTACTCCCTCCGTTCCAAAACAGATGACCCAACTTTGCACTAACATTGTACTAAAGTTAGTACAAAGTTGAGTCATCTATTTTGGAACGGAGGGAGTACAATGCACAACCCCATGAATCTTAACATTTTTATAAAACTAATTGATTTTGAATGAGATGAACTATAAGAACTAAACGAACATCTACATCATGCATATATGACTCAAAGCTTTACATGCTATAGTGTGTATTTATTCATAA
>NW_021258538.1:0-579 GCF_002162155.2 Triticum dicoccoides | reverse complement strand
TTATATTATTTGCTTGATGTCAGATTATGCTATGAGGATATTAGTCTAAGCCCAGTCTTGGATGCATTGTTTTATCCTGCGGTGGTTAAACCGGTTCTGAAAATTATCTAGTTTGACCTGTACTTGTCCGGCTATCATAATCTATTCTTTGACCATGGCAGTAGCTGGCATTTTGTTATGATAATTTCAGTATATATCTTACTGTCCTTTGCTGATCTCGTTGTATTTTCAATTCACAGGAAACTCTCCGACGAAGTCTCCTCCAGGTAATATATGTCTCATGCTTTCTAAAGAGTACTAGTATACTGACTAAACTATCCACTTGCTATGCTTAGCTGCTCTGTTGTCTGAATCATGACACTTTGCCAGCTGAAACTTGCCTATCACACTGTCGCTGCATTGCTCAACTAAAAACACAAATATTTGTAGTTTTTGCCTATCATAATGCAACTAATCATACTAGTCTCAACTAAGCATACTAGTTTTTTGTAGTGAGATAGTAAGATAGTGAGACAGTAAGAAGGAAACTTCCCAGATTATGTAGAAAGAAAAAACTTGGTTTGACAGCAAGTACCATGA
>NW_021258537.1:0-1701 GCF_002162155.2 Triticum dicoccoides | reverse complement strand
GAGGAGAACAAGCGCACGGTGCACATTCCAAGAGTTGATATGATTGTTCCTTCAACTACTAGGCATACTATGACAACCACATCCGTTGTTGTCAGGACTACATCACCTCCACCATGTGACACATCGCCCCCGAGAGTGGCTACATCATCTGAGTTGATCATAAGAGGTAATGACAAAGGTACTGATCTTCCATCTCTACATGAGAATGATGAATGCCTTGTCAATTTGAATGCACCATCTGATGAGCTACCCACTACTTTGATCACACCACCTATTTTAGAGGACTACGTTGATAATTTGACTTTGCCATGTGATCAAACAACTGAAATACCAACAATTTTGAGTGCACCCATTGAATTAACTATTGATGCAAAAGAACCAACGTTTAATCATTTTGATATGACCTCTAATCTTGGTGATGATTCTGTGTTAAATGACTTATTGCATGTTTGCTTATTTAAGCATGTTGTAGCATGTAAATTTGATGCAAGTAAGGTTTATTCACCAATGTTGGGATGGTTTAATGATGAACATTGTCAATCTTTTGAAATGAATAAGAGCTTCACTTATATGTGCAAACTGAGTTGCAATATTTTCATGCCTTCTACTTCTTGTGCTAATTTTTGGGCTTTAGATTTTATGAACTATGCAAGTTACTCATCTATTCATGTGTCATATATGCAAAAATCAAGGGAAGTAAAAATGGATGACATATACATATACAACATGTACACCTTGTCTCTTTTGTTAGCCACATTTCAGATTAAGCAACGCCGAGGACGGCTTTATTTTCAAGAAGGGGAGGATGATGAGGA
Organism: Triticum dicoccoides; assembly: GCF_002162155.2. Classification (NCBI taxonomy): domain Eukaryota; kingdom Viridiplantae; phylum Streptophyta; class Magnoliopsida; order Poales; family Poaceae; genus Triticum; species Triticum dicoccoides. The sequence goes on along the minus strand of NW_021258537.1, from coordinate 886 downwards.
CATGACTACCTTGGATATGACCAAAAATATTGCATATATGCATATTTGTCAGGTGATTTCTAGTGCAAACTATTCAATAATCTATTTATGTTATCCAGAACAAAAATACTTCACACACTTTTGTGTTTTGTCTAATTGCAGGTGTATGGGACATTTGTACAATCCACATATGAAGATAAGGAAGAAAGAGATGTTTATTTGCTATACAAAAAGTTCTCTCACGTCACTTTTGGCCCAAGAGAAGATAGAGTCCAAGTCTCTCACGTTCTGGATTCAGATTCGGACTGCACAAACATACCTGACTCAAAACGCACACAAGTTTTTCATACGGACTCCGAATTGGGTGATTCTTTTTTTGTTGGAAACTAGATTTCGTGCACTTTCCAACCCAATTGAAATCACCTTCAAATTCGTCCAGAGCGTTGAGTTGTGGACGAAACAATCTGATACTGCAGCAGAATCCGAGTCAAACTACAAGTCCAAAGGTGTTACATCACCTTCACTTGGGCCCATTGGCCTTGTACGACCTAGATTTAGTTTTAGGCTGCCTTGGGACGTCCTCCCACCTTCTTGGCCGCCACCCCTTGCTCCTATATAAGTAGATCCATCTAGTAGCTTTTCCTTGGGATTTGTTTAGTTAAAAGTTAGCCATTGCAAGTTCGTGTACTTCGATTGTGTCCAACGACCAGACCAAGACCGCTTCCGGATCCCCACCATTATCAATACTTCATATATATTTGCAATATTCAGATTGCTTTATCATATTCTTGCTCGTTCTTTGATTGCTTGCAGGAATAGACCTTCGTGGTCAGGCTGACCGTGCTTCCAGCATCGTCAGTAACCTCAGGAGATTGGTTTAGCGATTGCTAAGGCGCAACGTCGTGCA
>NW_021258536.1:0-817 GCF_002162155.2 Triticum dicoccoides | reverse complement strand
AACAGGACGATCGAGAAGATGGGCAAGTTAGCCTGACGAACAAGCCGTAAAGGAAGACTCGGAGGACAGTAATTATCTCCCACTCGCCGACGATGAGGTGAGCCTCGGTGATGAAGACTTTATAGTACCTGAAGGACCTCTCGAGCAGGAGCGCTTTCAGCGCCGGCTAATTGCCACTGCAAAGAGCCTAAGAAAGAAGCAGCAACAGCTTCAAGCTGATCAAGATCTGCTCAACGATAGGTGGACTAATGTCCTGGCAGCCGAGGAATACGGTCTCGAGCGCCCAATCAAAAGTTACCCGAAGCATAAACTGCTACCCCAATTTGACGATGAGGCCCTCGAGTGCGCGCCATCAGCGTGTAATGCGGCTAAGCGATCACCTCATGGCCGGGACAAAACGACAACTAAAGTCGAACACCAACCCATACTACCTCGTCGTAAAGGTAGAGATATAACGGCTCGGGGATATACATATGACCTGCGCCAAGACCTGGACAATAGAGTAGGTCAGACCAGATCGATCTACGGATTGCAGGGGCGCGCACCGATGCGCGACGACGGTTATCTAGCCGGACATGACAAGCATAATCATGCCCAGGCTGAAAACCGTAGACAAACTCCATCCGAGCTACGTCGCGACTTGGCCTGATATAGAGGCACTGCACACCCCCTCTGCTTCACTGATGAAGCAATGGAGCATGAATTCCAGAAGGGTTCAAGCCTATGAATATCGAATCGTATGATGGAACAATAGATCCCGCTGTATGTATTGAGGATTTTCTTCTCCATATTCATATGGACCGCGATGATGATCTCC
>NW_021258535.1:0-829 GCF_002162155.2 Triticum dicoccoides | reverse complement strand
CCCTTAGCCCTCCAGTCCATCGTTGTTGGAAGAGCATCAAAACTCAAATTCTCATACTTGAATCCTGTAGAAAGAACTCGCATGGAGTTTGATTTCAACCCCTTGTTTGTGTTGGTTGTCCTGAACTCATCATTGGTGATATCAGCGAACTGGTTGACGCCGAGCCAGAACTTGTGATTCTGGGCATTGAGTGTTTCAATGAATTCGACGTTGGCTTTGAAAACCTCGAACCGGCGCGCCTTGTAACACACGGCCATACTGAACCATCCAATTCTCATGCTTCGCCACCATCGACAAGTCATCATTCAGCTCACGAGCTGAAATGACAGTACCACCGAGGCAGATGCAACCAAGGATTGCAAGAAGCAAAGCCTTGTGGATGGCCATCTTCGGTTAGGCACCGAACTGCAATGACAGTACTGAAGAGGTAGATGAAACCTAGGATGGCAAGTCTCTGTACTTTGGTCTGGTTTGTTGGATGGTACTTGGTGGCATATATAGTGTCATGTATGTGTTAGAAATAGGAGACTGAGAGATACGGTACTTGAGCGAAGGTGGTTATGGAAAAGGGCTTGTGCGTTGCCGTGGATTATGGTGGCCGGCTACATGGTATAAAAATGATGCGCACATCTGATTGACCGGCCAGATTGTATAAAAGTGATAGGACCCAACAAGGAAGTACCCTTGGTGCACGTCTAATAGTGACCCCTGCTTGATTATTTCTGGAGTGTACGTCTGATAGTGATCCATGCTTGAGAAATTTCTTAATCAAAGAAAGAACAACCGTGTTCTTGCAAATAAATTTTCTGAAGAGGACCGTGAACGCGAC
>NW_021258534.1:0-410 GCF_002162155.2 Triticum dicoccoides | reverse complement strand
GAAGAGAGGTTGCGACGGCGGCCAGATCTAGAGATGCGGAGGAGATGCTCGGGGACGTGTGTAACAGGCCTGATCTACTGGTGGATGGGGATCGGATCTGAGAGGAGAAGGAGAGGGAGTAGGTAGGGTTTGGAGGAAGGGGAAAGGTAAAGGTCAGAGGAAGGCCAACTTCACTCTGCCGATTCAGTTCTGTATTCGTCGATGATCTCCACTCTGGTAGCCTGGCTACTTAACCTCACACGCTGGCATGCAGGCCAGGTTGGCCCAGTGGCCCAATTACACACACTACTCAAGCCCCGTAGAAAAAGGCCAATAAGCATCGCTCCCTAATTGCCATCAGGTCCAGTCTTCTCTCCTTGGTCTTCTGCCGGTGGGGTCGCCCCTACAGGCGTGACATTCTCCCCCCCCCC
>NW_021258533.1:0-393 GCF_002162155.2 Triticum dicoccoides | reverse complement strand
TGTGGTACGAATGGAAGGAGCCGAGCAAACTTTGGGTGGGTTTGGGTAACCCATGTACTGTTGAAGACCATGATTTCTTCTATGCATCCACCACGATAGTCATGGGCAATGGTGCAAAAACACCTTTTTGGGACTCCCCTTGGCTTCTTGGCCGCAAGCCCAAGGACATTGCTCCTCTGATCTTTAAAGCCTCAAGGAGGAAAACTTGGAAGGTGCGCGACGCCCTCAGGGCGAATGCTTGGATGCTTCAGATCAAGAGGGACACCGTCATCACCGGCGACCACGTACGGGAGTTCTTCACCCTTTGGATGCTCACGCATGACTTTCACATAGATGACGACGTCGAGGACGACATAGTGTGGAAGCACTCCATGGACGGGATCTACTCAGTGT